>NC_044274.1:26344017-26499802 GCF_003957555.1 Calypte anna
CCATGCCGGTGCCCCGGGAGGTCCGTAGCGCGACGAGGACGGCAGACGGCAGCGGGGAGACACGGGTCACTCCCTCTCCCTGAGCGGCAGTCCCGGCCTGTGTCTGGGGGGCTGCCCAGCACCTCGGGGGAGAGCGGTTCGCCCATGCCAGACAGCACCCCCCGACCTCCATTTCGCGGCGCCGACGCGACTCCGAGGGCCGGCGGAAAATGGCACCCGGCCGCCCCCCCGCTGCGGAGCCACGTTCCCCCACCTCGCCTCTACCCGCCGGCCGGGGGGCGGTGGCGTAGGGCGCGGCTCCGCCCCTGCCGCCGTGGGTGTTGGGTAAACCGCGGCGCCAGGGGCGGGGACTGCCACTCGGCCTCCCCGCGCCAGGTAAATCGGAGGGTGAGGAGTGGGTCGTCGCAGCGGCCTCGCCATGACCGCAACCATGAGGCAGAGGTTTGACCAGTTCCTGCACGAGAAGAACTGCATGACCGCCGTGCTCGAGCGTATCGAGAGCAAGACCGGCGTCAGCCGTACCTACATCGCCACCGGTGAGCTCCACCCGCCGCACCCCCCGCCGGCTCCTCTGAGGCGCTCGGAGCCGGGAGTCGCCTTACACGGCGGCTGGAGGGCGGAGGCGGAACGGCGGAACGTGGCGGCGGCCCGGGGCTCTGTGGGGAGCGGCAGCGCCCTTCCCGCTCCTCCTCGTCCTCCTCCTTTTGGCTCCGGGCCGCCCCGGGGAGCGAGGGGGGCGCGCAGGGACGCGTCCTCTGCGGGTGAGGGGCCGGAGGCGCTAACGGCTCTCTCGCTCTCTCTCTGTCTCTCTCCCTCCGCAGCCATCATCGCGGCGGTGGCCCTCTACCTGGTGGTGGGCTACGGCGCGTCCCTGCTCTGCAACATCATCGGCTTCGGCTACCCCGCCTACGTCTCGTGAGTGCCGCGACTTCTGTCCCCCCTTCCAGGATGGCCGCATGTGTTACCCGCGGGGGAGAGAGCACGGTTGCAAAATCGCAGGCTGGCGCTGGTAACACCTCTGTCACGGGGGCACTCGAGGACCAGGCACCAAAATGTTGTTTTTCCCGCTGCCCCTCTCCCTTCGCCTGCCTAGGTGCAAGGCGATGAGTAGTTCGCGAGGTTTCTTCCATCTGGCGAGTGCGACGTGATAGATGACAGACGGGGAAAGCTGGTTAATTTCTCCACTTGCGAGCCAGTTCCCCTAGCGAGTTGTTTTTAAGCTTCGGGTTCCTAGCTCTGTCAGCTCTGACTTACCTGCTGCTAGTAATCGCTGTTGAAGTCGTATCCTCTTAAACGTCCAGTGGCTGATTCCAGCTGAGGGCACTCCCAGAGGTGCAGGGAGGTCGTGGCGCAGTGTCAGCGTATGTTTAGGATATAGGAGGCACGAAATAATGGGCTGCAGGCAGAGGTGCACTGAGCAGGAGTGATATTAAAAAAGATCATTTCATGGGCATTAAATTACTAGACCAAAATGGACGAATTCTAAGTAACACCACAGTGGAGAATATTCAGGATACTTCAGAAGTGTATTAAATAAATCCTTCTGTGTAGCCTGATCTGTTCATAAAATGGAAAGCCTTCCCAGCTGTACTACTGTGTTGTTGAACACCCACAGTGGCTGCCTTTTATGTAACAGCAACTTTTAAAAATACATTCTCTGTAATTAGCTTCCAATCAATTTAAAAAAGGCTCCTTCTCTTTTCAGAGGTGTGGGAGATTGGCTTAGGTTTGACTCTATTGAAACAGCTTATGGTTGTGATGCTTAAAACTAAGCAACATTTTTCTAAATTATGTTTCTAGTAGGAATTAATTTAGGAGATTATGGGCCAAGAATTATGGAGAATGTTACATTTTATTTTCTCTAAGGCAATGTTTAGCAAAAAACCACCTTTTAGTTAAAATCAGAAAGTGAAAATATCAGCCAACAAGGCTTCAGAACCTTAGAATAGTTGCATAGGAATTATGTTTATGTAATATTTTGTGTCTGAGTTAGGTCACATGGAAACTTACATAATTACTCTATAAAATCCTATTTAAATGTTTAATTTTGTTTTAAAACTGGTTTGGGATTGTATTTTAAATCTGCCTTTATCGAACTGTGGTGAATAAAGTGATAATAGAATCTCTTAGAGCTATGGAGGTGAGGCAGCAGCAAATCAAATACAACTAACAGGGTTTTTTTTTTCTTCCAAATCTGGATTTTATTTTTTTAACCTTTTTGTGAGGTGTCTTCCGTTTCTCTTTTCAGAGGGTGTTTTTTACATATCTTAATGTAAAGTTCCCTCCTGGCTCTTAGTATCGTGGAGTGGCTGGTTTTTTTTTCATTAGTAATGGGTACGTATGCCACTGTCCTTGGCTACAATTTTCACTTAAACAAAAAAACCTCTGAATAATATGTTCATGAATACAGTGCCAGTATTACATCTTTTTTTCCAATCCATGCTCAGCTAATGCTTTCCCTTGAGCTGGCTCTTTAATGCTGCAATAGTTCTAGGAGAAAATTATAATTTTGGGTGAAAATCTTATTTAAAATATATGTGGCATGGTGCATGTCACAGTCTTCGAGGCGCAGCTTGGGCACAGGTTCTAGGTGATCAGACAGCCTGCTGTCAGCACAGGTGGGCTCCATCCCTTCCCTTCCCTCCCAGGTAGGGAGATGCTGGTCAGAATTTTCCCACAGGCTCCTGCAGAGCCCGTGGGAGTTGCAGGAGACATAGGAGGGTATGTGCTGGTGCAGATATTTTCACAGCCTCGTTTAGGTGTGGCTGAGGTGTGCAAACTCAGGATTGGCAGTATTGCTCTTGCCAGCCTCTACAAGGTTATGCTTTCAGTTAGACAGCAGTACCCTGGGACATCCTGGGGTGGTTTTCAGTCTGTACTTGAGCATGGGCTACCTGACCATGAAAAAGAGCAAGAATCCTCCTTGGTGATTACCCATTTTCCTCAGTATGGTTGCTTTTTGTCTTTGTACTACCATACAGCTCCCTGTGTACCTATAGTATCTCTGTCCCGCTACAAGGCAAGCTGCAAAAATATAAAAGCTGAATTAGTGGAGTTACTCCTGCTGTTGTTTTTGTTGCTCTAGATGCTGTACTGCAGTCAGGGTACTGCCTCATGCTGTCCCCCCATGCTCATAAAGACCCAAAATATGAAGAACACTAGCCAGGGTGGTTTGTTTATTTCTCTCTTCTACTCGTTCTGTCACCCTTGAAAACACAGATGAACAGCCTGGTATATGAGTTAACAGTAGTGAAGTTTGCTTCCTAGCCTTGAGTAGAAAGCTGTATTCATCTGTTTTTATCATCTGCAAACTCTTTCTAATACCTTTTGGTGTAAAATCTGTGGCTTCTGGAAGAGGTCAGGAGACATAAATGGAATGTATCATGCAGGGTGGTTTAGTTTTATGTTTATACAGGTGTTTCAGTGGTGGATTCAAGCCTGAAATATCTCAGAAGGGCACTGAAAGAGAAAAGCAGATTGCTTTTCCTGTTTATTTACTTCTGTTATGTAGTAGATCATTGTATCATTTCTGCATTTTTCATTGATTGAACTGTTTAAAGGGAAAAATAATGAAGTACTTGGTCAGGCTGCTGTTCAGCCTGGGACAGATGTCTCTGATCTGCAAAGATTGCCTCTTGTCCTTATGGTTTTTTAAAATGGCAAACAGCCATTTTAATGGGTGAGCCACCCATTAGGCACATTCTCAATACTTTTTTTTAGGATTTTATTTCTGGGTTATCTTGGTCACAGAAATTACTGTTCATGTAGCCTGAAGGAAAATGTATTGAGGGAAAAAACAAACCCAGAGAAGGATGCTCAGTTCAGATTTCAGTTGGTTCAGTTCTATGGGTATACAGGTAACTGTCTACCAGGCCTCATATAATTCTGTAGATTTATTTTCTTTACACAGCTCTCTGTATTCATTGTCAGTGTGAGCAATGCAGCAGGTGTGTGACTTTTGTTGTTGTTGCTGGTTTTTTTTATTTTGTTCTGTTTTTTTGTTTGGGTTGGGTTTTTTTGTTTTTGTTTTTTTTCAGTGCAGGCTGTAGGCAGTGGGTTAAGCCTGGCAGCTGGGGTGTGCCTGGCTGTTGTCAGGGAGGTGCTGCTGAGCTGCTGCCTTCCTTCCCATCACTGCAGCAGCCTTGGCCAAGGCTCAGTGCCATCAGCCAGGGGAGGGGGCAGCCTCCAGGTTAATGCTCAGTTAAGTGCTATGTGATGAAACAGAATAATTAAGTTTAAGTCTAATGTTCATTTGCAGAGCTTACTACAGATGGTAGAAGCAACTTTTTATATATTTAGCAATCTTTAACTACACAAGGGGATTTTCAGACTAGTAGAGGGAAGGAGTGTTGACAGCATATAAATAACATTGCCAGTATTTTCACTGCTACTCTGAACTTTCCGTGGCTAGCCTGGTCAAATGTAGCTCCACCCATAGCTAGTGGCAGTGAACTGTCTGAAAAAAAAAATTGGAGTGAAAGCAGGAAGGGAGCCTTTGACCCCTACAGGGTCAGATATTATTAGAAGACAGCAACACGATAGTAATATGAGGATTTCTACTTATATTTATTCAGAGAGAATGGAGTCTGAGGCAACAAAAGGAGCAAATTTTTTTACCCACCAGTGAAATGAGTCCTACAGATTACATATTAAATGAATGCTAAGATGGAGTCCTGCAAAAAAGCAGCAATCCTCATTTCATTGCTCTCTGCTGATTCTTGGCCTGCTCTCTTCTGGAAGAAGCCCACTCCTGTGTATTTCTAAAGGTGAAGTTGTTAGCAGAACCAGAGAAATTCACACAATGGATTCCTAGAGCAAGTTTTCCTTAACACTGGGAAACTTTGCAATTAGTTAATTTGCCTCCACTTATCCACCGCTCTTAACTTCCTTTCTAGTCACTTCTTTTTCTTTCCCTCCAGAAATACAGTTCCACACCTTGAAAACAGATCACTACACTCTCCCTTACCTCCTATCTTGTTTAGTTTTATTCTGCTTTTTCACAGGGCCCTCCCACATGCTTGTATTAGAATAGCTGAGAGGTGCAGGCATAGAGTTTAGGAAGTTAGGCGTGGGAGGGCAGGAGGAGCTGAAGCTGGCATTGCCCTTGAGCAGACTCTGGGCTACTGTTTCCTAACATTTGTAGGCAGTCCCGTTGTTGTTGTCCACCTGTGGAGAACCTGTTCTTCCAGCTGTGCAGGTGCAGTATCTCAGTAACATTGCCTTACTGGGCATGGTAGGGTAAGGCAAGGGCCGTTGCTTTCCCTGTTGTGCGACCCTGCTGACCTGCCACAAACTAATGGAAACAATGCATACATTAAGTATCAGATCCTCATATTGCTGTTTCAAAGTAATTCAATCCAATAGCTACGCAAATTCCGTGGGTGGTGGGTTTGCTCCTGCTTTTTTTCTAAGCCATAAGGCATGTCACATGACAGATTTTCTTATTTATTTATTTTCATTTACAGAACAAGGAAGTGACAGAGCCCTAAGGGCTTCTCAAGTCACCAACCAGAAAATGCACTCGCAGCCAGCCATCTCTGGTTTCTATTACATAAACCTCCCTAACTCTCAGCTTTCGTTGTGGACTGAAAGAAAACTTTGCATCTTTGATATATCCACAGATGCTGCCTCAGCAACAATATAGCTGATCTTAAGGGAATAAGATACAAAAGAATTAAAACTAAAGTGTACAGATTTTAATCCAGTTCATTTTAATACTTTTAAGGTGTACATTATCAGAATTACAGTTGCTAGCATTTCCTTTTAAAACTTACTACAGTGCTAATCTGGAATTTAATGAGTCCTGGTTATCCACAGCTTTTACTGAAGAAAGCATGAGTGCATCTTTCAGCTTTACTTGAGCTGAATTCTAACAGCTGTTATTCTTACTGAATTCTAACCCAGTTAATCATTATGCAAGAAGCCTGAGACTTTATGAGAGGTTGCTCCACCCTGTTGTGATAGTGTAGTCTGCATCAGAATTTCCAGGTCTCATTAAGAGTGGATTTACAGAGCAGAACAACAGGCAGCATAGATATATTAGTCTTCACTGTATGTGGTGTGTGTGGGTGCTGGATCTCCTCTGGTTCTGTAGGCCAAATGCTTACTAGTGGTTAGAGCATATCATACAGTTCACCCTTTCATAGAGGATTTTAGTCCATGTGCATTTTGAGTAAGATATTTGAGAATCACTTTGAAATTCTAAATGTTGAACTGAAAATGCTAAAAGTGCTAAATTTAAGATAATATAGATGCTGTTGGCAGTGGGAGTTGCTGTTCCATTATGATCTCAGTAGGAAGGGTGTTTGTATTCTGTGAAACATTTAAAATGCTGTTTGTTAGAGCTGATGCTATAAAGAAACAGAATGTAGAGTGAATCTTACATCTTTGTAGGTGCTGGGAACCCCAAGTTGTGCAGGGCTGAATGGGCCTCTTGTTCCACAGCCTGGTGTGCAGACATCAGCTGTAGACAAGGTTACTCCATTTTGATCACCTAAGAACTTAAAGGTCTTTGTTTCAAGGTCACCAGTCTACCCATTGGTCGCTAGTGTCAATGAGGAAGGTTGTTTATTCACTGTTAGGTAAGGGCAAGGCCAGACAGGGGATGTAATCCTGGTACCAGCAGGACTTGCCCGTGGGCTCCTCTGTTATATTGAGCTGCCTGAGTTTGTCCTCTAGGCAGGAATTTGTGCAGCATGGGAGAGGCCTGAGAGCCAGGCTGTCTGTGCAGCAGAGCCCTGGGATCACTCCTGTTAACTGGATTGTCAATCACTAATGCTTCGATGTACACTCTGGCTGGGGTTACCACAGTAGAACTGGACCTGGTCAAAGATAATCCCTTCTCTTACCTGTCCCATGGACTGTCTCATGAACAGGGTGAGGATACTCACTTTGTTTGTTTGTTTTTTTGTGGGATTTTTGTAACCACTCGGCTAAGAATAGCTTGAGTATCATTTCTTTTTGAAATCTTGTATGAGGAGAAAAGCTTTGCTGTCCAAAGATCTTGGGTACTTTGTATCTGCTGTAGAACATAGAGAGTAATTCAGTCATGAAGATTCATATGGTACCACAAATTTTAGTAATAAAAACTTCACCATAATAGGTGAGACTGGTGCTCCTGATCTGCTCATGTGTTTTGTTTTGGTTACAGAATCAAGGCCATTGAAAGTCCCAACAAAGATGATGACACACAGTGGCTGACTTACTGGGTTGTGTACGGCGTTTTCAGCATAGCTGAATTCTTCTCTGACATCTTTCTGTTCTGGTTCCCTTTCTACTATATGCTCAAGGTATGTTCATTATTTGCCCTCTTCTGAAATGAGACCTTTGATATAGCTGATATAATATCTTCAGGGGTGAATAGATGGCAGCAGAATCTCTTGGAGTCATTCCTGGGTCACACCTTATTTTTATATGCTGGTTACATGTAATTTAGCAGAATGAGTAATTTGCTTAGGGAAGATGGTTTTGTGACAGGAGAGGGGAAGTGTTGAGGTAAACCTGGGCAAAATGACTGCATGTGGTAAACAATTCAGAGGGGCTCCATTTTTGCATTAAGTGCATTAACATTAACTGGAGAATGAAGTCACAAAGGCAGCAAAAGGACGTATTAACTTCTGTGCTGCTGGTAGTGAAGAAGGAAACTGCAACATAAAATGAGACTCAAGTTTTAATTAAGGGTGCTTTCTTCAAAGGAAATGGCAGGTGTCAGAACAGCTTGTTTTTCGCGTGCTTTGACTACCAACCAATGATTTGCTTATTGTGTTCCAAGCTGTGTTTGTCAACTAGGGTGTGACTGTATTGCCACTCAACTTTGGCATACTGAATTATTCTAGGAGCTAGGCAATTACCATCTATGCTCTTGGGCAGATGACAGTCTAGCTTGCTGGAGAATCACTGCCTAGCTTAAAGAACAGTTAACCTATTTTCTGTGTCAGCGGGCTGTTCTGTTCCCTCTCTTCACTATTTTAGCCTGGTTTAGTCCCACCAAAGTTCTTGAAAGAATTTGCTTGGTAGCTATTGTGGTGGGGTCATATAAAATTTCAATGGTAAGGTCTGATGCTGCCAAATGCTATTTCTAGAAAATGTCATATTCTGAAAGCAAAAATTAACTTGGACAGCTCAGTTACACATCTGCATTGTTCCTTTTGACCCTTTAATGGACATCAGCTGAATGATTTGGATGCTTCCCCAGCTCCCCAAGCAGCAGCAGCACGTATTTGAACTACTGCTTCAAACTAAAGATATTCTGGCCTGTCTCTAGAAGTTCTCTCTTCCCACCTTTTTTTTCCCCTTAATAAGAAACAGAAATATATCTTTCCTTCTTAAGGTTAATATTTTTGCAAAGTTTTCAAGATGAATCTGCTAATTTTTAAGTTTAGCATGGGTAACATCTGGAAGGTTTACTGTTCTAATATGTTAAGACCATGCCAGATAGTGATCAGAGTGCAAGTTCATCCAATCTGAATAGGATCCAAAAGGATTACTTTTAGCACTGGAAGAATATGTTCTTAACTGCTTAAGCACTTATTGAACATCCCCAACCTCACCTTACAGCTAAGCAGGACTATTTTCAGAGCTTCTTTGCTGACTTGGTAGAAAAAGACGTGGCAATGATTACTTTGTGCCAGAACAGCACTCTATCTGTAGAGCATGCAAGTGAAATTTAGACTGACCTAGGAAGTAAAGACCAACCACAGATAATACTGTATCAGAAGTACCACATTTACATAGATTGGTGGGATCAGCACTAAGGTACTTTTCTCAGTTCAGCAAAAGCAAACACGGGAAAGCAGTTACCATCAATGTGGAGCTCTGCAATAACTGCTGAAGGCACAGTGAAGGCAACTATTTTCACTCAGTAGTGAATAGGAGGACAGATACAAAGGCAGACAGAGGCTGTTAGCTGAGAACCAGAAAGCACTGCTGACTGAGTGGAGGGATGGAAGGTTCTCTGTGTCTGGAAAAAGAGGAAGCTGCTTCCAACTTTCAGTCCCTCCTCAATTAAAACCTCTTGAAGTGTACCCTGTGATGTCTCCATGTCTCTTTTACAATGTTATGAAACAGAAGCCCAGACACATAATTCATGGAAATTTCAAGCTCACTTCCTTTTTTCAAACATGTGTAATAACTTGCATGTTCACTTTTATTTGATACAATAGCTTTGTAGCTACTTGTAGCTTCCACTCCAGGCTGAGTTTTAGCTGCTTCATATTCTTTATACTTTGATGTGCAAGGCTAAGACACTGATCGTAGGTGCTTCTATACTTACTTACATCCAAGACTCCATCACTTCACAGTTTTCAGCCCACTTGGTGTTTTTATGGATTGGTAAAAAGCATGTTCAAGATCTCCCCTGTATATGTGTTGCAATGTTTGTGTATAATTTTGACCTCCAGCTGAAGACTGTTTTGAGATTTCTTGAGCTTTGTGGGGTTTTTTTGTAATGCCTGCTTTTTATTTACCTAGGTTTTTTTCCTCCAAAACACAGGTCATGCATGCAACTCATGATTTCATGTGCATGTGGTGTGATTTTCAATACCTCTTGTTTACTATGTAATTTTTATTTGGCATTCAGGTATTAAAATACTGTAGCCACTGAAAGTAGCAGAGTAACCTCCAGTCCTGGGAGCATTCTTGGTAATGGAGGAAAGGAGACTTCTGACTCTACTAACAGTTCTGTATTGAAATACTAAATACAATTTGTGAACAGGTTAGCAGATGCATAACACTGCATAACATTATGCAAACTCCTTCTGTGAGGCACTCAGTCAAATGAAGCAGGACTTGTCACTGGGAGGTTTGAACATGCCAGTGTGGCAGTCTGACATGGCTTCAAGACTGAGTTACCCTCCTCTCATTAGTGCTCCCTGTGTAATTAATGCTTTTGGCCAAAGAGCTGCTTCACTTCCATTAAAATGAACACCTTGTTTTAATGACTGCAGGTACCTGTTAGGAGTGTGCTCAGACTTGGGGCTGTTCTAGGCAGTATCTTGGGTTTTGATAGTGGTCTGTCTGTAGGAGCTGGACACGGGAGCACGTGCTGTATCCTCTGCTGCAGACACTGCCTCTGTTCTAGTGGCAATCCCAGCTGTATTCAGTTTTCTGCTTCCATGGTAAGAACAGCTGCAAGTACCAGGTCCAAGTGGGTTAAACCCAGCTCAGGTATCTGCCTAAAGAAGTTACTCTGTTGCACAAATTCCAGTCTCTCCTCTGGCTGATCTGGAGGGCCACAAAGAATATAGTAATTTTTTTTTTCCAGGTAATAGTTATATCACTTTGTGTGGACCTCTTAACAAACCACTTTGTTAGTCTTAGTATAAGTATACACTGAAGTTGCACGTCTCAATCTACTCAAAGCTTGAGACTATCAGACTACTAACCTACTATGTTTCTCTTGTCTCTCACCAAATTGAACTAAGGTACTATATATGTTACTAGATACAGCAATAATCTGTTTCAGCACATTTCTAAAATCATAGGTATTTGAGAAAAAATTTATAACTACAGAAGATTTTGTTTCTTTCTTGACTGTACTGGGTCAAAACTGCAAAATCAAAATTACTGCTTTTGTTTTTAGGCAAGAAAAGGGAAATTTGAATTTCTTTTAGTTTCAGAGGAAGTTGGACTTAGAGCTGAGGAATTTCAAGTTTTTTATTTTTTTAAATATTTTGAAATTATTTAAATAAGTGCTACTCTATTTACATGCAGACTTTTAAGTTTCTTCTGGTTTTATCGTAGTTTAAATGATTAGTTTGATTTTTTTGGTGCCTAACAACTAGGAGTGTAGAGGGTTTTGTTTCAGGTGGAAGAGCTGAGTTTTTGTTGTTGAGTTTTCGAGTTTTCTCCGTTGTGTGGAAATTCTCAAACATCTAATATCAAAACAGCAGGCTGAGGCTGAAGCCAGGTTTTATTTTGTGTTTTAAGAAAAGGTGGCCTGTGGAAAGCTGTTTTGCCTTTATTTTCTGAAGGTTTGTTATGTGGAGTAATACTACACTATTTTTAACTGGGAAGATATGTACAATTGCTGAGAAAATTTGCTCAATTTTGCTGCAGTTTTATCCTGTAAAATCTTTTCAGATGTACTTTCACTGCTCAGTCAAATTTAGTTAATGGCACTTCCTCTCCCTTAAATGTTTTCATCTTGTTTTGCATAGCTATCTTTGTGTTGTGTATCACAGTGGAACTGAAGCCAGATAAAGGTACTTCAGTTGTAAAGACAGGTATTTGACATGCATTTAAGTATCTGTCTTTCCACTCCCCTTTGTCAGACCTAAATATTTACCCTGCATGCCGTGATGTTCATTTTGAGTTTTTTTTTTCCCAGAGAGCAGATTGTGTGGTAAGAGCTCTACCTATGCTGTGCGATTGCAAAGCATTACCCTTGTCTGTGTGCTGTGCATAGCAAGCTCTTTTCCTCCTCTTGTGCTCTGGGATGCACACAATTCTTTTCCCCAGTGCATTTTCAGATTAGGGAGACAGAGGGGATAGGGAAATGTTTTGGCTGGATTTAAATGATTTAAGTGATTTAGGGTCCTATGTCTACAGTCACATAGTGTATAAGTTGCAAGGAAGACTAATGTTTTGTACAATCCAGTTTTATATTACTGCCTTTAAAAGCCAATAAGAAAGGACATACAATCTTGATATATCTGTTACTGGACCAGCATTACCGGTGCTCTCCTCATCTTTATCCTGTCAGTATCTATGAAATTATTCCAATGTAGAGATTTGCTGTATGTAGCTATACTCATATGCATACTTAGAGACTGTGACCATATGAAAACGAAGGAGATGATATACTGTTTCAGATACTCTTAATTCTGTGTCAGAGTTAGGGAGGCATACTACACCTTGTCTCCTACTTGTTTCAGATACAGATGTTCTTTTTCCTTGTAGTGTGGTTTCCTGTTGTGGTGCATGGCTTCAAGTCCTTCTAATGGGGCAGAGTTCATCTACCGTCGGATTATCCGGCCTATATTCCTGAAGCACGAAGCCAAGCTTGACAGTGTTGTTAAAGACCTGAAAGACAAGGCTGCAGAGACTGCAGATACCATCACTAAAGAAGGTGAGAAATAGACCACTTGCTAATCACATAAAGGAAGAATTTCCCTGGCAACTCTAACATTACATTTAATATTCATGATTTTGGGGAATAAAATTGTAATACTATGTAAATTATAATGGAGAAGTTAAATTTGGGTGAAGATGCCAGGAAAAAAGGATTGCAGTGGATCTTACCTTCTGAAGTGCAGTTTTGCTAGAATGAGTGCAAGCTATATGAGTGGAAGAAATGGCCAGTTAGTCTTTTCTATCTTCCCACCATACATATTATTATAAAAACTGGTTGGATGTCCGGGTGCAAAGATTTGTGTTGAATACAGTTAAATCCAGTTGATGGCTGGTCATCAGAGGAGTTCCCCAGGGCTCTGTGCTGGGGCCACTCCTATTTAACATCCTTATTGATGATTTAATGTTGAGCAGATAGAGTCCACACTCAGTAAACTTGCAGACAGCACTAAGCTGGGTGTAAGTGTTGATCTCCCCTCTGTAGAGGGGTCTGCACAGGCTCAATCAATGGGCCAAGAGCAATAGCATGAGTTTCAATAAGGCCAAATGTTGGGTCCTGCACTTTGGCACAACAACCCCCAGCAGTGCCACAGGCTTGGGAAGGAGTGGCTGGAGAGCTGCCCAGCAGAGGGGGAACTGGGGGTGTTGACTGACAGACAGCTGAACATGAGCCAGCAGCGTGCCCAGGCGGCCAAGAAGGCCAACTCCATCCTGGCCTGCATCAGGAACAGTGTGACCAGCAGGAGCTGGATCTGATCCTCCCCTATACTTGGTATTAGTGAGGCTGCACCTTGAGTCCTGTGTGCAGTTTTGGGCACTGCAGTGTAAGAAGGGCATTGAGGTGCTGGAGAATGTAAAGAGAAGGGCAAATAGGCTGAGTAGGGGTCTGGAGAACAGATCTCATGAGGACAGCCTGAGGGAACTGGAGCTGTTCAGCCTGGAGAAGAGGAGGCAGAGGGGAGACCTCATTGCTCTCTACAACTACCTGAAAGGAGATTGTAGTGAGACAGATGCTGGCCTCTTGTCCCTGGTGACCAGTGATAGGACAAGTGGAAATGGGTATGTAAGATGCTATAATGGATGGTTTAGTGGTCACAGTTTTTAGGGTGAATGGTTGGACTTGATAATGTTGGTGCTGATTCTATAAAGATTCTGTCTAGAGGCAGAACCAAATGTCCTCATGAGATTCCTTCCATATATACAGTGTATTCTTGTAACACCTGAAACCATCTCAAATACATGGTAGGTAAATGGGCAGTTGATTGTGCAGTAAAGCAAATCCTTGGACTTCTGTAAACAGCAACACGTGAAATGAAGTTTTCCCAACTAGAATTTTTTGTACTTAGAGTTGTAAGTTGGTCTGTGATGTTTATTTTTAAAAATCTCTATATGATCAGTTTTATCACTATGTCTATACGTATACACAGAAGCTATGATTTTCTTTTGTGATGTTTCTTCTGTGAATTACGAGGAAACGTTTTTTAATGCATCTGAAGAGCACTGAATAAGCCATTAGTCTGTAGGCTTCTAAGGTTAAACTTGCTTTTATTTTCCTGCAGCCAAGAAAGCAACAGTGAACTTACTGGGTGAAGAAAAGAAGAGTACTTAAGGTATTAACTGGATAAAGTCTCCCTACCACCTCTTTTGCGAAGCTTGATGTTACTGGGAACTGTGGTATAATTTTAATGATACTGCCTTGGAAACATTTTGATATATTAAAGATTTGCTTACTACTTTGCTGTGTCTTTATAGAAAGTAAGCGCTTTTATTTAAAAGCAATGCAGTGGGAAGTGTCTGAAGCTTAGTGAAAACATTTTAATCATCTTCATGCAGAAGAAATCTTCAGTAATCTGTTTCTGCAGTAACATAAATAAAAAGTATGTATCCCACAGGCTCTGCACTTTAGTTGTTTCTGTGTATGTAATTGCTCTTAACACTTCGGAGTGTGTCCGGTAACATGATGCTGTTGTATAAGAAAAATACTAGTCTGGATGGATCTTCTTTGATATACAGGGACCTGTTGTGAGAGATGGCATAACAGATGTGTTCCAGTAAATTTGTAAATGATAAAATCACATGTTCTGGGCACCTGGTAATAAAAATTATTCACTGTTGCATGTTTTGTTGTAACAAAATATTTGGTACAGTGTGTATGTATTCTTAAATGGATATATATATACATATATATATAGGAAAGAATAACATCATTTATGATCAGGCTTTGCTAGCATGAAGTAATTTGCTAGAAAGAGATGTTAAAGTGTATAAAATTAGCACAAAATTACTGAAGTACAATTTCTTTCCTCTTCTTACTAAAATAAAGTTGTTGATAGAGTGCCTTGATAGATCACACTCAAAAGCAGAAACCATGTTTTGCTAATTTCCTGAATTCCTGTTGAAATACTAACTGCAATGGATGTCTCTCCCCAGAACTACATCATTAATGGGATGGACTGCATCCTCCATGGCAGTCTGCTCACAAAGATCTGCAGAACCTTCTGACTGTACTAAGAGCAGCTTAGCATAAGCACTGAAACTTCCTGAACAGAGATGCTGTTGTTGTACTTGACATATTCCTGATCAATCAGTAAGCACACAACCAAAGTTTTAGGAGAGTAAGGGCTTTTTTTCCAGTCAGTGTAAAAGAACATATATTTTTTCTTAGTTCTCAGTCTGTATTTCCTGTATTTACACTGCATTATTTTCAGCAAGTTCTGCATGTATTACTGAAAGCTCCATGTTCTCATTTCCATGATTCTGTTTTTTTAAAGCCGTTAGTAATACTATGGTAGTTCTCACAGAACATGCAGAAGGAAAGCTTATGCTTTTGATAAAAAATGATTTCTGGTCCACAGTCTTAAAATGAAAAGAATTCTGAGGACTTCTGGCCTTGTGCCAAAGTTGGTATATAACATCACTGTAAATTCTCAGAGGCAAGCATTGCAAAAGAGTGAAGCACACAGAGCAACTCAGAAGATCAGTTTTTAAGTTGGAAGATAGAAGGAAAGCATTTTAAGCTTCAAGCTGAAAAACATACCCCTTCCGGCTGTCAGCTTGCATAGGAAAGTATGAAACTATGAAACTCAGTGTACACTCAGTGTACATCACTTTCTGTAGGACAGCAGTTTGTCACTTGAAGGCCAAATATGAAATATCATAGATGATCACTCCATGAAAACTTCTTGTTATGAGTGGATGTGCTGAAGAAGATAGAGTCTACAGTTGTAGATCTGAGTGAGTAAAAAGCTTGAAGAGAATCACCATTTATGTGGTTTTATTTCTTACCTTCCTCCATCTTAAACACACTGAACTTTTCTGTAAACTGTATTTTAATAAACACTATCAACTTGGGTAGAGAGGCAGGCATATGGCCAGTGTAGTTTAGTTTCATGTCTTGAAATAATAACTAGTAAATAAAAATACTTATTTGATTTAGGTACAAAGTACCACACAACTTCTCTAAAAGTTGCTGATAAATCTTAGATTTTCTGAGCCCAACAAGGTCTGTAGTAGAGACAGAAGTTGTTTCTCAGTTCTCATACCATTCAACAGTTCTTCCACTGTTATTAATGGGGATAATAATTTCTACATAAGTGTTAAAATACTTACATCTTACATATAAGTTAGCAGGTTTTAAATAAACTCCTTGTCTTTACAACTTGGTATTTCTTGACCAGCAGCTAAATTCAGTACCTCTTTGTCAAGAGTTCTACTTGAAATAGAACTACCATCTGTTGTTAAGAGAACTTGATCGTGTTTGCCTTGATGCAAGTAGAAATGACTGAATTTCTGTAACAAGTTTTCTGTCCCTGTTAGTACCTCTGCTGGGCTGGCCCCACCGATCAGTGCTCCTCTTTGAATCTCCTTTGCAACACTTATGTGCAAATGTTGGTACACACATCTGCTCTTTGTCTGTACTGAAGTTGTAATGTGCTAAATAATGGACATTAAATAAAAAGATTCTTACAGGACTAATATGCCTCAGTAATTCCTTAAGATCCTCATCACTGAAAACCTAATTAGAAAGGCAGAAGGTCTTTGCAGGGTAAGAACTTTTTGAACCCAAACTTCATTACTGTGGAACTAGTAGAAACCTTTCAAAAAGCCTGAAGGAATATTTCTGCATCATGGCTGGATCTTAGCGTGCAACTGCGCTGTTCTAAAGCACCACACTTAACCAGAAGAGTTTGGAATATGTGTATCTGTTTTCAGCAATGAGACCCATGAGCAGCTGTCTGCCACTGAGTCTGGTGCAGAGTTACTGGCAGTTTGGGAGGGGGATTCACTTGCAGTTCTTCCTGCTGGCAGGGTAAGTAGGATGTTTCTTCTGGTTTATCCTACACATTTCCAGACTCAGCAAACTGGAAAAAAAAAATTCAGAACACTTCAAGCAGTCCACAATTACAGTATCACCACTGGTGATAGTAAAATGGAAGGAAATTCTTCAAACTGAAGCAAGATGGTTATCAAAGAATTGAGATTCTTTTAAGTAGTGGAAGATGTGACTCATATTTGTCAGGTCAAGCCCTCACTACTGTTTTTAATATGACAAATTTAAGAAAGTCTGGAATCAGCATTTCCATCTTAACAACTCTGCTTAAATAGTCTGAGAATCAACACAAAAACACTACAGCTAATTGCATAGTCACCACCCACCCCTGTTTCACAGTCAACCAGCAACAACTTCCTTACATAAAAAGAGGAAGATCACAGTTTTTAAAAATGAAATTGCAAATCCTTGTAGGTCATGAGAGACTGTCACTGCTTCCTGTGAACTTGCATGTCTGTAACCCCAGCAAACAGTGGACATCAGTCTTGTCTTTCTGAATAACTTCTACATCCAGTAAGCGTGGTGCTCCAGAACACTCACAGTCACTTAACTTTCTGAAGAACAGATCCCCTACTGGTAGATAAAATCTTGAGATACACAGGAGCAAAAAGAAATCTTCAGATGAACACATGAACTTGTCAAGTAAAAATAATTGAACAGGACCTTATTTGAATTTAGGCTGTTTTGGAACGCCATGTAGTTGACATATTTGCTGAGGCTATAGAATTCCACAACACGAGTTAACACTTCATAGTCTACTATTGTTAGCATCTGTGCAAGAGATTTCTTAAAAAAACACAACCACAAATCTTTAGATAGAGGGAAAAAAAAAAGACATACTTTGTGTTTCATAAGAAATAGCATTACAATGCAGGTGACTCAGGATTGTCTCCTGCTCTCCCCCAGGTCCCAGTTACTGTCAGTTTCATCTCCCTTACATCAGCCACTACAGTGTTGTAAATTCTCCCATCTGCAGCTCAGTTGGAAGCTGCAGATCAAATCTGTCCCGGATCTGCAGCTGCATGTGTGCTGACTGAACACCCAATGCATTAAGTAAAGGTTGGTCAGAGTCAGAAAGGATAAACACTCCTCATCCTTGCCTTTCCTTGTCCTATCTAGAAAAGAGTTTCTTCACTAGATGATGAATTACCATAGTCTTATCTCTCAATTTGACCTCTCAGCTTCATGACTTATGGGCACTTACTCTCTTTGAGAGAGCTACACTTCTTATCATGTCAACAAAGTGAATCAACAGGTTCAAAAGTTACAAAGCATTTGATAAAGACAGTATTTGTACTAAGTCTTTAGGGGAAAACAATCAATATGAGAAGTAAGGCTATTTTATCCTAGGAGGTACAATAACCCCAGAAAGGCCATCCTGTAACAGGAAGAAGCCAAGTAACTGATATCACTGTGACAGGACTCCTGACAATGGCTCAAAGCTGTGCTAGGGCAGGTTTAGAAGCATTTCTTTACCAAGAATACAGTCAATCACTGGGAGAGGTTTGCTGTAGAGGTGGTCAATACCCCAAGCCTGTTGCTGTTAAAGAGGCATTTGGACAATACCCTTCAAAATGTGCTTTAACTTTTGGTAAGACCTGAAGCTGTCAAGCAGTTGGACTAGATGATTGTTGAGGTCCCTTCGAGCAGAGTATTCGTCTGTTCTCAACATAAAATGGACCTACCTTAAACACTCAAAGTACAACAGTTAATTTTCTTAATGGACTTGTCTGTTTTATGGTTTAACAAACTAGTTTCCCAACACTACAAAGGCTTTAAGTTACAGCCCCCTTTTTTTAAGTTATGAAGAAAATGCTCGTTGACAAGTCATGAGTAGTGAGAACAAGTCCCTAACTATGCCATACCTTGCCATTCTATTCTCTTCATTATTTGAGGAACTTACCTTATGGCTAAATGTGAAGAATGACGTATGGTCACTCATTACTGCCAATGCCCAAGTTAAAACACATTTCAAAATAGTATTTTGAAACTTGCTTTCTTTACATTAAGAACTGAATCAGTATGGTTCTTCTGCCACAGCTGCTTTGTGGCCTCTTCCATGGATCTGAAAGAATAAAACGTCTCACAACAGTGATGAATTTTCAGTTTTTCAGATCTGTGTCTTCAGATCTGCCTTCTGCTCTGCGTCCAGTACCTATGTTCCTATCATCGCTGGCACAAAAACCATCGTAAGGGTTGTTACAAGGATTCTGAGCTCACATGTTGCATTTCAAATGTCGAATCTTTGTCCAGGTACCTAAAAAAACAGTGCAGCAAAGTAAAAGATATATAACTTTAAATAGATACGCTAGTATCTTCTGGAGGGATGCTAGCTCAGAAAACATGTTCCTCGGTCTTACAAGCCAAGTGAAGTCCCATGCAGCCATGCATGTCTTTGTTAATATTGCCACCTACAGGAAACCACAGACAATGCTGTCTTTTTAGTAACTACACTGCTTAAGCAAACTCCCAGAAAACTGTAAAAATGGGACAAAATAATAAAAACACACACGTTATTGTCCAGCTTTTCCCTCCAAAAAAAAAAATTTAATGACAGCATCTAGACCAACAGTTGTGGTGCTCCTGTATTTTTACAGCAGCCTTGTCTCTGCTCCCAAACCCACAATGGCCTCCAGCCCTTTTCCCAGTTCCCAGGAACCAAGATGGCAAAGGAGAGGGGAAGGCTGCTGAAGAAAGGGAAAGACCTCGAGAAGAACCTGATTTACTTTTTTGACCCGGTTGGTTTTAATACAATTAAAGGCAGAAAATACAATTGACTTGAACCGTTCACAAATTGGAGGCCCTGTGGTTTTGCACTATTACTACCTAATGACAGTGATTTCAGTGAGCACTGGTAACTCACCATCTATTTGAAAAAGAAGATGTGAGTGGAACAAGCAATTAAGAATGTAAGCAAACTCAAACTACAGGCACAAGTAACTGGAGCAGGGATATGCTCAACTTTTACCAAGTTTCATTTCAGAACAACCATTAAGCATCTATATATATTTTGAGTGCTGTGTATCTTTAAAATGGGAGAAAGGTAATGTCACAGAGTAGCACACCTGACAGACAAACAAGACAAATACTAAAAGAGAGTATTGCCACATAAATTTAACAAAAATAACTATCAAACATTATCTGGTAACTTGTTTCCAGTAGCCATCTGTGAAAGCATTCAACTGACTTTGCTTTCATATAGTAAGGACTAGAAAACTCACGCAGGATGGTTTTTAACTTAGAAAAGGTACTGCTGCTTCTTTTTCAGTCTCCTTATACTAAGCTATCCCTCATGTAATTTGCACAGTCCATCAATTATTTTGAAGGATTTTTGCTACTGGACAGCTGTTATGGCCAATTCATCTCCATCTGTCCTTGTCTGTGGACTACATAAAATAAATAAATATGAACACCAGAAAACTTAAAAGTTAACAGATATTCCAAGCCTCAAGCTTCTGAAACAGTATTTGACAGGTAGAAAATAAAAAGTTGTTTCCTAAACTCCCAAACAACAACCCCAAATAGAAGACCCTGGGCAACAACCACAATTAGGATGATACAGTATTCTGTATTATACAAGACACAAAAGGAAGCTTTATTTTCAAATTCTGAAACTTTACAATGTATATTACTGACTTCTTTACAACAGAATGTGGAGAAAACTTAACACTTCTGGAAAAAGCGTATAAAATTACAATTTCTTGAAACTAACATGTCAGCTTTATTAGTACATTTGACAGTTGTGAAAGATTATTTGCAAAGGAAGTTTACAGAGCCCTAACATTACTGATTTACATTTTTTTGTGACAAAGCCCCTCCAGAATGAAAACAACCAATTCACTAGCATAGATAAGTGGTTTTCTAAGGCAACCAGTTTTCAGAAATCTAGTCTGCATAAAAATTTTTATCAAAAGCTGCATATTTCTTCTGGAAGAGTGATTCTCCAACCCATCCCATCCCATTTGCTTATGTTCTTCCACTTTTCAAAATGGATGCTAGCTTCAGACTTGCAGGTTGTGTGTGAAGACAGATTTATTGTTACACAGATACAAGGCAACTACATGCATTCCAGTTCCAAGAAAAGCATGCAGTTGTGTTCAGTTTCATTGATTTATTTCTTGCTTTTATTTTTCACTTCAAAGTTGCAGCAAGTAATGTGTCCACCCACATTTGTTCCAAGTACAACTATGTGATGTAACAATTACCTCAGATGTGAGCTCATTTCTTTTTCTTCCCTTTACCTTTCTTGCCTCCTTCTCCTTGCTGAAGGCTTTGGTCACTACCTCCCATTTTCTGGGTCCTTGTTTTCAGTTTGGGAATAGTTTCTGCAGCATACAGCATCACTGATTTACCTAAAAATACAGAGCAGATCAATGCATGCCTAGTATGTTAAAAATGTTACAAACATTTTAATAATCATCACAGTTAGAGACTTTTAATAGCAAACTGTACAATTTGTGATAGTATAACTAATCAAACAGACCAGTAACACAACAAAGCAAAGTCTTTGTTTTATTAGCAGGTTATTCTACTCATGTAGCATAATAAATATTCCCTGGTATTCTACTCACGTGTTGGAAACTGAGGTAAACATGGGTTTCCATCATCTTGTTTGAGCTGGATTCGTACTCTGCCTCTGTACTGAACATCTCTATTCCACTCTCTAGGATACATCTTATTTTTCTGTCATACAAAAGAAGAAAATTATTACAATTACTGGAATGATTTTCTGCAATATTTGTCAGTCAACTGATCTATGTCATAGAAGCACGGAATTCTGAACAGGTATCCAAGTGCCATTCACCATTCAGCCACTGCAGTAGCATCCAAAGCTGTGGTGTTCACTTTTTCAGCATCACTGCTGGGAACAGCTGCCTGTACTGAACAATTCAGCAAGTCACCTGGTCCAGGGAATGCTCTGCTTCCCCATCAGTCTGGACTGCAGTGACAGAGGTTTTTGTTTCAACTCCACAACTTCTGGACCCCTACAGCTAGTAAGTCATAGGTCACAGTTGAATGCCCACTGCTTTTGCACACTCATTTTTGTTGGAATGTTTTAAGATTTCTTCTTGGTATTGGCTATTTC
This sequence comes from Calypte anna, assembly GCF_003957555.1. Taxonomy (NCBI): domain Eukaryota; kingdom Metazoa; phylum Chordata; class Aves; order Apodiformes; family Trochilidae; genus Calypte; species Calypte anna. The sequence goes on from NC_044274.1 coordinate 26,365,503, forward strand.
ACAGTCTGATGTATGCTACTGGGAAAACATTCAACTTCTGAAAAGCTAGGTGATTTTGTATTAGTTTTTGGATACCAATCTGTGCCAGTTTTAGCTGGAACTTAGTTAATTTTCTTCATACTAGCTAGTACGAGGCTATGTTCTGAATTTATGCTGACAATAACTTTGATAAGACACTGATATTCTCCTTGTTTCCAAGCACTATTTCTATTAATCCAAGGCCGTTCAGTTTCTCATACTGCCCCTGTTCTTCCAGCTGCTTCTCTACGGAAGCTGGGAGGATACCTGACCCAAACTGGCCACAGGCATATTCCATACCATAGAACATCATGCTCGGTATATAAACGGGGGGGAAAGGGCCAGGAGGGGAAATCACTCTTCAGGGATTGCCTGGCCATCGATCAGTGTGTGCTGAGCAATTACACTGTCCAGCACTTGTCTTCCTTGGGTTTTATTTTTTCCTTTGTTATCTGTCTTTTCATAGTATTAGCAATGTTTCATTTAATAAAATTTTACTTTTTTTTTTTTTCTGATTCTCCTCCCCATACTCCCAAGGGCAGGAGTGAGCAAGAGCTGTGTGGTACTCACTTTCAAGCTGGGATTAAACCGTAACAGTCTCTCTCATAGAGTAGGACCTAAATTCTTCATAGAAAATTCAACAGTATTTTAAATTAATTACTTAGTAAATAAATTTCAACAAGTTACCTCTCTAGAAGTCCAGACTCATTCTCAATGGAAAAAAGTTACTAACTTAAACTCTTAAACTGTTTAATGAGCAAGCAAACACTGAAGTAAGAAGTTAACATCCCCTGGCTAAAACATTACTTGAAAAGGTTCAAGCATAAGAATGTAATTCCTGTAGGACACCCCTCCCAAAAGATAATCCCCTTTCATTAAAAATACGCCTGTTTAAAAGCTTAATTTGCAGAGATGCAGCTTGCAAAATTAGCTTTTACTCTGACATACTGTCAAGCATCCAGGGTAGTTTTCTCAGAAGAGTTAATCTTTTTTAATGGCATTGTCTCAAGGGTGTGGGTTATTCCTGCCTTGCATACAGTTTTCCAACATTTACTTCATCATTATGGTCTGTTATTACTCATGGCAAACAAATATCTTGGCTGACTACAAAAACTTCTGAATTATAATTTATCCTACCTGTGAGAAAAGATACACTGAAAGATCAAGAGAGACACGCTCCAAGTTTGTGGGGGTTTTTGGTGTTGTTCTTTTTACTTGAATTAAATTACCTCTAATAGGACATTGAATCCAACTGCTGCACATACATCTTGGATTTCCGTAGATGTGGGATTTTCAACAGCCTGTTGAAACAATGTGTTATGGTTAATTATTTTTTAACTATGAACTCCCTATATAATAGCTAGCAACTTCCTACTCTATTTACTGCAAAAAGCAGACAGGAAAAGAAGGTAGCTTCAAATAATGACAAATCTACTCTAGAAGTTATCTGTGAGTGGCCCTATGGTCTAGAAAACATATAAAAAAAAGAAAGCATTGGTAAGACATCACTAACACATGAAACAGGAGGCAGTTAATTAGGACAGGGAAGCAGGTAAAAGAATTGCTTAGGCAAAGTAACTGAAATAAGATGTGTTTACAAAAAATTCCAAAAGCCATGAATCAGCAACAGTAAACTTTTAGAAAGGACTGAAGGAGTAAACTTCCAGGCACAGGGCAGCAGATTCCTCTCTCAGGTCTTCTGATTGAAGATCTGCATGCACAAGATTTTATTTTTACCAAATATTAGGAAAAAAAACCCAAAACAAAGCAGTGAGAAAGCACATTGCTTATATTATAAAAACCCAAAAATTATTTCTGGACAGATTGAAAGCAACAGCTTCCAAGTTCGTGTGCCACACTGTCCTAGTCTTGGCCAGGACAGAGCTAATTTTCTTTCTTGTAATTTTGCTTTCAGCTGCATCTCCACTAAATAGCTGTGCTTGCTGAAATTACCAGCAAGCGTCTCAGTCAGTGTCTGCTTCTAGGACTGATAATGCTCCATGTTTACACTTACTGCTAGAGACTGGTGTGCAGAACCAAGGCCACTGCTCGGTTCTGAGGAACATCTTGCACTCCAGAAAAAGAAAGGAAGCAAAGGGGTCACACCTGCAACCCTCCTTTAGGGAGGAGTGAAGCATCCAGGTGACCAGAACTGACCATACAGAGTGCTCCATCCCACACACGTCATACTGGGTATAAATATGAGGGATGAGGAAGGTTCAGATCTTCTTTGCCCATGGCCGGCATCCTGGGAAGATCCTGTCCATTCATCTGCCTTTGATACCAACCCACGGACTCCTAAATCCCCGTGTTCCTGCCTCCACCTTATGACTGCTGCTGGCTCCAGGAGCCCAGACTGGGACTATCCCAGGGCTGCCCTGCAACCTCAGTGGTGATGTGAGTACTACTGTGGGGATGGGAGGAGGAATGTGGTATTGCTTCTGTGTTTATAATTTTTCCTTTTTCATCAGCACAGTTTCATTAAATCTGTATAATTTAGTTTTCAAGCCGCAAGTCTCTCCCTTATTCTCTCTGCTTTCTCTATCAAGGAGGGGGATAATAGAGAGCATCTGTCATTTGTTTAATTCCCAACCCAGCATTAAATACTGACACATGTGCATTGGAAGTTCTATCTCTGACAGCAGCAAAGAGGACAGGACACGGAATAAAGGCACACATTGTCAGTCACCAAAATACAATCCTTGCCTACCTATTTTTTCCTGCATTGCTTTCAAATCTGGCAAAACACTTATGTAAGATGCTGAATGCATTCAGTTCTGAATGCATCCTCACCAGTTCTCCTGCTTGCTGAAGATGCTGTTCACATGGAAGCAGACACTTAAGCTTAGTGCTCCTCTAACAAATTCATATGCTCACTCTAGATTATTTTCTAGTACATTTTAATTTCCAGTTATTCAGCTACTTGCCACGAGGGGTAGAAAGATCAGCAGCTGTGAGATTTGTTTTTGAACTCTCTACACATTACTGCATAACAAAACAAAACACATTTCCCTGCCACCCATAAAATTACTTTGTCTATAGGTATCCTTCTTCCTTCTGCTATTGTCTTCTTGTTATTCAAATATGCTGGATAAATGCAGATGAATCTAAAAACAGAAAATAGTGAGTTTAAGTTGGCAGTATCAACTTCACTGTTTCTCCAATATTTTCCTGGCAAATCAACAAACAAATCTTAGAACAACAAAGCTTAGAACAACCACTTATTTTTCCTAGATTAGTAACATGGTGCAAAACTCCATTTTCAGTTGTCCAGGACACTAAATGATCATTTAGCTGAAATATCTCATGCATGACACCATTCTGGGGGACACCGTGTATAGAAAGGATGATGCTATATATCTTGAGAAAAGTAGATGGCTAGAATGTTTTGAGCCATTTCTTAATCCCCCAAGAAGAAACATATACATTTTCCTGAAACAACTTACAGCTTTCCTAAAAGCTTGTAGTGCACTAATTGCTAAGTTCTTGACAGAATCAAGAATCCAAGAATCTTTCGGCTACAGATTTGCTATTTTTGTTTCTATTCAAACACAGAACCACCCTGATTTGTGAAATTATGAAGCCTTTGAAAAGCTGTGCTTAGAAACTTAAGATTTTTCAGTTTATTTAAATCTGTCAAGCACAAACAAGGTACAAGAATCCAAGAACCTCAATTAGAAAAAAAAAAACAAACCAAACCAAACAAACAACTACTTGTGGCCTACAAAAGAAGCTGAAGAATACGTATATTTGAATGAGTAGCTACGACTGCATAAGACAGGGATGCAAAAAGTGAGCAAATCATCTGGAGCTCAGTCCAGCTGGTGACTGACATGGGTCTCTGATTCTTACCACCCCCCAGGAAACATTTCTTGCTCTAAAACCAGCCTCAGTCATCTCAATCCTTACTACTCCTCCCCTCCTAAATAATCTGATGTTTTCCCCTATCAGCCACAGTCTGCTTTGCGAGGCAACTAACGCTCCCGCGCAGTGCCAGAGTTCTGGACAGGGAATTTTCACTCGTTACCGGCGTTCACAGCCATCAACATACTTCAAGGACCACCACCATCTCGCCTCCTCTGAGCTTTACCTGACACGATACGTTAAAAGAATGAAAAGAGAGCGCAGCTTCAAGCAGCCCAGCCTCGGGAAGTGCCAAATCCCCGCCTCCCACCTCAACGCACGCACTGGGATAACCTTCCCGTGTGATCCGGGCCCACGCAAACGCTCGCTGCCTGCACCCACGGAGGCTGCGTGCTCCCTGCAGCCCTGACTGACCGCTTCCTCTGGGCACCCCCAGAGCCACCGGCACACCACTGCTGGGCAGAAAGTCAACGTCCCAGCTACCTTAAACCCTCCGTGCGACCACGTTATATGGCGTGTTACTTGCAAAAGTTATTACTGTCGCAGGCCCGGCCCGCCCTTCCGCCGTCCCGAACCGGCACGTCCCTTCACCACCCGGCCCCGGGAGCTACGACAGCCGCCCCCTCACTGCCGGCCGCGCCGCATTCCAGTGAAGGGTGCCGGCAGCCTCCGAGGCCTCAGCCCTCGGGGGGCACAGCCTATGTTACCTCTCCTTGTCGGCCGGCGACGCGGCAGTGCTGGCAGCCGCCATACTGACTGCAGCCACGGAGAACCTACGGCCCCCCCCCCCCCCCACACCTTTCCCGTACACGGGAAGTCCCGCCCCCTCGTCCCCTGGAATCCCATTGGCCGGCGGGGCTGTCTGTAAAGGGCGCCGCCCTGTAGGGAGAGGCGACGTGTGGGACGAGGGGCGGTGGATGGTGCTCATGGCGCGAACGCCGTCGAGGCATCGGGAGCCAGAGAGGCAGCCGGGAGTGGGGCCGGGACGGGAAAGGAGTGGGGCGGTGGCCGGGACTCTAAGGGCCGCCAACTCTTCGTTCGATATTGGAAACGTTATGCGAGAATGATCCGGTACTGAGCAGTGAGCGTACGGCGCGCTGCTAGGGGCACAGGCCGTACCGCCTGACTGGGCGAGCACGGTGGCGGGCGGCTGCTGTGTCTCATAAATCACCAATGGCCAGCGAATCAGGCTGTGTGCTGGCGGGTGCTGATCCTGGCGGTGCTGTGGGTAGTATTTGGAGAGAAAACAGTAGGAGGCCTGGCAGCTCCATCCAGCTGTGCCCGCCGCGTGTGTGAACCATGTCGTCTTGCTGGCTCAGCGATCCCCTCTCTGACAGGTCACAAGCACTAATGAAAGGTGAGGCTGGTAGTTAGTGTCAACAAGCACAGCTGGAGGTTAGTAACAAGCTGTATACCCCCGGTGTAAATGCGGGGTCCAGTGCTGTTCAGCATTAATTATATGGATGATAGGGCAGAGCATATACTCTCAGTATGTTTGCTGATGACACCAAACTCTGAGGAGGAGCGGATAACACCAGACAGTCGTGCTGCCATCCAGAAAGACCATGACAGGCAGCATAAATGAGCCAAAAGGAACCTACGAAGTACGGCAAAGTCCTGCATCTGGGGAGGAGCAACCCGGATCAGGCTAGGCATCACTCAGCTCGAAAGTAGCTTGTCAGAAAAACCTCTGGAGGTCTTCGTAGACACCAAGTTTAGCCAGCAATACGCTCTCCTGACGAAGGCAAATGCTGTCCTGGGCTGCATTAGGAGGAATGTTGCTAGCAAGTCAGGGAAGGTGATTTTTTTCTCTGCTCAGCACTGGTGAGGCCACACCTTCAAGTGTTGAGTCCAGTGCTCCTTGGTACAAGAGGGACACGGACATGCTGGATAGAGTACCACAGAGGGCCACTAAAATGATGATTATACTGGAGCAACTTTCCTAGGAGGAGAGACTGAGAAAGCTGGGACTGTTCAGTCTGAAGAAGAGAAGGTTCAGAGGAATTTCATTACTGTATATAATACTGTATAATATCTGTAGAGAGGATGCAAAGAAAGAGCCAGGCTCTTTTCAGTGGTGCCCACTGGGAGCAAGATGAAACATGGGAGATTCTCTCTGAACTTCAGGAAACGCTTTTCCACTGTGAAGGTGACTGAGCACTGGCACAGGCTTCCTAGAGAGGTGGTGGAGTCTTCTGTTCTTCATGGCTTCAGAAGCCATCTGGATGTGGTCCTGGGCACCCGGCTGTAGGTGACTCTGCTTGAACAGGTTGGACCAGATGACTTCCAGAGGTCTCTTCCAATCTCGACTGCTTGGTCACTGAAATTCACAGGGCACCTTTTGTGCAGTGCCACACTCTGCAGTTAAACTTCATGCAGCAGCTATGTGCCAGGACAAGGAACTTAAGGTCTTATTTATTCAATATTTATCCATGTTCTTGATTTTTTTTTTTTTTTCTTCACCAAAGCATTCATCTCCTTGTCATGGAATACTGAAGGGGAGAGTGCTGAGACCCACTGCAACACAGTGCTTTTCCCAACGAAGAGCTGCATATGCAGCGCATTATAACTTGGAATAGTTAAGATGAATGCTTGGACTTTTTTTTTTTTTCCTTTACAACAGTGTTGCCATCTCATTAACTGTACAAGTGCTTTTCTTATAAATCTCCATTGTGTACACACATTCATGTGTCTATTAAATGACTTTCCTCTGAGAACCCCACCAACCTAAAAAGTGTTAGAGCTGCCATTCCCTTGACAGTCCCTGTCCTGTTGTCCAGCAGTGCTTCAGTCTGCTTATCAGCCAGAGTGGCTGAAGCTTGAAGTGTTACCAGTTGTCACCAGCATTCAGCAAGGCAGATTTAGGCTGTCAGAAAGGGAGGGAGGCGGGCAGGTCAGCAACCTTTGTAGCCTTGGCCTACAGGTATTTAACCTTCACTCCCCCTGCGTGGCAGTGGAACCCCACAGTGCTGGAGTTGTGCTTCCCAAATACCAGGCTGTGACTCCCATCCCTGTGACTGGAGATAAGAATGTCTTGAAGCTAACGAAGACTTCAAGAACAATTCACACAATTTAATCCTCTGTGACTACATACACTGTAAAAGGTGAGCAGAATAGATTTCACTATGTTTGTTGGGGTCTCTGTGTGGGCAGACCGTATGCAGAGCACACTTATCATCGGACCATATGAATAGCCCTTTCCTCCTGAGATGCACAGATTTGAACCCAGTGAAAGGCTACATACATAAATCTCCCTTTGAAGGACAGTGATCCAGCACAGTTTAAATTTAAGAACAATCTAATGCTTTTAGGATAAATGCAAAGGAATATTTATTTGGTATTATCACAGCTTCATATACAAATTAATAAAAATAGGCTAACACTTAAGCAACAGATATTAAAATTTGCTTCTTCACACTGATTTTCCCCTTTAGATTTTATTTTCTGTTCCGTTTTTATTTTCTCAGATGCTTTGTAATTTCTGGCACTTCATGGGCTACCATTGGATATCCCCTTGAGAAACACTGCTCTGACACGTTAAAGGCATTGAACGCAGCTGCAGCTTGTGAGCAGCACAGTGCCACTGTTGCATATTAAGATTGCTCTAAATCCATCCACTTAATCCAGGACACTAAGATTTTGTGTATTTTTTTAAAGCTTGTATAATCTGACAATTGCATGTTTTTGTTTTTGTTTTTTTGCTTCAGATTGATGCAGCTTTTTAATACCAGTGTATTAGACAATGGGTTTGCTTCTAAAACAATATTCTGTAACAGAATAAAAGATACATAGCCTGTATCAGTATTTGTGGCAATGACAAAAACAAATTCTGCGTCCTTTTCAGGTGGAAAAATAATTTTTAAATAGCTGGAAATGGAGGCTGTGGAGTTACAGGTTGGTTCATATGGCATACGTGACTGACCACAGCAAGGGGAAATGGGGAAATCTGCAGAAGCTGTTATTACATTCCAATCTAGTTGATCGGTGCTCTAGACCTCACAGTATCTTGAAACTAGCATACATAAAATGAAGCACTGCATACAGAGATAGCAATTTAACACACATAATCACTGTAAGATGACTTAATTGAGTACTAGGCATACAGTCAATGCATTTGTACTAGTGCCACAAGAAATAAATTTCAAACTTGAATTCTGTGTGTTTCTTGCCTGAGGATTTCAGAGACAGCAGTAAGTCACAAAGCACACTGTGTCAGGCACATATTTGCTTCCCAAACATCAGCTGTCCCTGAGCTCAGGGGTTGAATGATGAAGCAACCAAAATCTGGTACCCTCTGAACACTTCACAGCAGTGTGAAGGTGTCATTGTTGGTGAGGACAAGTGCAGCAAAATTTTAAGATTACAAAGAACACATTTAGTTCCTGGCAAGGATACTGCTCTCTGAAAGCTGTGTATAACTTGGTGAAGTTACTCTGTTTGCTGTAATTGCCGTGTAAGGGGAAGTGGCAAGAAATGGGCACTGCACTACAAGCACATCTAGCAGAGAACTCTTTCAGTGCATACACTATCAGCAGCAAGTCAAGTGCCAGGCTGTTTTTACTGTTAGAGGTGTCTGGGGATGAAAAATAGTAACCCACAAACCAAACAAAACCAAATCCCAAATAATGCAGCAACCAGAGCCCTGCATAAGTGTGAAACAGATCTGTTTGTGATACAAGACCGTACATGTCACCTGGGATAAATGCATATGCATTAATTAGAAGTGGGAGCCCAGGAAAATGTAGATGGTTTGAGGCAACACAGTTCTCAGTGTCTTACTGGAAGTACTGTGTGTAGATGGCAACTTACTCAGACCTAGCTTACATGTTCAGCTTTCTGTAACCTATTGCACTGCGTAGTCTAAACATTCTAGAAATGCCTATATAATAATTGGACTAGTGGAGTAATTCAGGAGCTTTATTTTCAGCTAGATTGCTGGAACAGCTCCATACAAACAAAACAGAAGAAAGGTGATGTAGTGTGAAATCTTGGTTGGTTCAAAAGAAGTTGAAGGAAAGGGGACAAGCTGAGAAGGATTTTCTCCAAAATCCTTATATATTCAGGGACTCAAAATAAACTTTAAAATAAAACACAGGGGCTGGGGAAAAAAAAAAAAAGCAATTTTAAAAAATAGTAACAAACAATGAAATATGGCTCTTAAGGTGGATGTAGTAAGACAGGTGTGAACTAGATATATGTGTGAACTAGGTGTGAAGAGTATAGAAAAGAGAAAATAATGCTGTCCTTCCCTTAGTTTAATAAAACTGGATTTTACCCAACATTCTTGGTATATGCCACTTTTAAAAGACTGTATCCACAGTCATTCATTAGTTTTCCCAAGCGAATTTGTCATTTGATATCCATAGACTACCTTAGTTCTTCTAACAATCCAAAATCCTGTTTTCTACACAAGTGTTTCTTTGGACAGGCACTCCCTCAGCCTGTCCTACAGCTACACAACTTTCTGCAGAACTATCATGTTTGCTCATCTCAGTGGTGGAGGCCTATGGAAATGGTGACAGTGTATACACTCCCATCTTGCAGATGAACATCCTTTGTAAGGCATGTGGGATTTTCTTAAAGCCACCTTAGGCTTGTTTCAAACTGTGGAAGTGCTGCGTGTGTTCCCAAGACAGTGTCTTGGGAACAGTCATCCTGATCTGTATGCTGCTCAGAGCTAAAAGTCTTTAGGATTATGTCACCTAGACCCAAGCCCTGACTTAAATGAATTAATTTAGAAAGTACAGCAGACAATATATACAGTATTTTACTGAGATACAGGAGACTGTCAAGCTGAATGCCAAGATTCCATTGAAATCCCCACTTAGCTGGCAACAGAAGAACTAAGTGGAAATAAGAAAAATAGGGATTTTTACCTATCTTTCATACTTTCAAATTTGGGGACTGTTTCTTTTAAGTTTATACCTCAGTTTTACACCCAGTCACTGGCCTTCTGCTTTGGCTCTGTAGAACAGCTGACAGCTGTGTAAAGTCACATCTACGTAAAGCCAGCTTGTAAGGTCAAAAGGGACCATCAATCATCTGTGTGTGACACAAGAGTACAGTATTTGTATGGAATTCATAGGTTTCACTAAGGATAGGGGATTTTTATTTGTAAGAATTCTGAATTACTTAAAACACTTTAAAAGTGTCAAATAATCCCTCATTGTTGTTTAGCTGTAAGAAAAAAAAAATGCTAACTCTTTCACCACACAATGGAATAATAATTTTAAAGGATTAAAAAAATTGGAGTTTTCTCCCCATTCATATTATGGCTTGATTTTTACATCTATCTTCCTGCTTTTTCACAGCTACTTCCACTCCTAACTGTTGAGCACTAAAAGTCTTTTGGATTATGTCATGTAGACCCAAGCCCTGATTAAACAAAACTATTTTAGAAGTACAGCACACAATATGTGCAGTATTTCACAGACTTACAAGGGACTGTACCACCACAGACCTTACCAATATCTAGGTAAGATGCACCAGGAATTCTGTGCTACAATTTGTCCCCAAAACTTTTTCCTCTCTGCCCCCAACAATATGCTTCATGTACAGATGATTGGTAGAAGAGGGTACAGAATCACAGATTCAGGCATATACTACCTTAATTTGTCTTAAATGTAATCACTCGAAATCATCATGTTTTCACCCTCTCTACTGACTTTAAACTGCAGGTGATAGTAATGATTTTTTTTGTCTGTGTTCTGAAAAAAAAAAGTTTAAGTTTCAAGGGAATTTCCTTTCTTACATATAAGCCAAGATTTAAGTGCATCTTTCTCTAGAACACTTAAAAAAAAAGTGTCAGCTAATTAATCCTGAAGTTAGAACTAAGTTCAGCTATGAAATGGAGCACTAGAAAAATTAGAAAACAAAGGATCTTAGTAATTCAGCGAGTGCCTTTTTTGTTGTTTTTATTGAAATGTTTTTAATTATGTCAAAGCCTAAAGTGAACATAAGGGTGCAAAATATGTATATATATAAATACATGTTTGTGTGTGTTGTGAATTAATCAGTCTAGGTCCCTCATAGCCTCTAATCAGCGATTAAAGAATGTGTTCCTTATGAAAAAGAAAGACCTTGGAATCAATTGAACCTCTGCCGGTCATAATGAAATAAGCCTTCTTGTGAGCCTCTTGTAAGTAAGAGTGAGATTATGGAATTATACTGTGTTTGAATTGCATTGTTTTGTGCAGTTTGTTCTACAATGAAACAGGAGAGAACAGAGCGCTCTACCAGTGAACTGCATGTCTAAGCTTCTATTTTTCACTTATTTATCTGAAATGTGACTGCCACCAAAATAAAATTGCATCGTTTTTTTTTAGCATTTATTCTAATATTCTGTGAATTACTGCTGATGTGTCAATTATTATTTTTTTTTTTGAATGAAATATTCTAATACAGCAGTCGGACATCTAACTGTCAGTAGTAACCAAGAAAATAATTCCACTCTGACAAGGTGTAATCAGAAGGAAATTTTATATAACACTGCAAGTAATAAATTATGCATAGCAAGACTAAATTCAGAGTAAGTATATGTGAAACAAAATACATCAGAATAGTTGAAGAATTACAGAGTTAGGATATAAACAGTAATGCAGCTCAGGCAGAAGCAAACAACAAAACTGAAGGAAAGATAAATGTGGGCTGAGTTTTTTCAAGAGAAACAACATTTGCAAGTGGGAAAATGCATCTGACATTTAGAGGATGACAATTCAATTACTCGTAGAGAACCAGCACAAGCTTGATGCATGTTAAATCCCACAAAAAAGTAGGGCATTAGACAGACTATTTGTATATGTGGCTTGAGGTCTGGACAGAAGTGCATTTTACTGAGTGAACAAGCTCCCTCTATACCTTTCTGATATCCTACAGTTGCAATCCTACAGCCACTCAAGCAAAGGATGCTTTCAGAAGCAGCCAAATTGCAGTAATTTCCTGAAATCCTGAAGTGGCAGACATTCATAAATATATTGACATGGATAAATATATCTATGTGGAAATCATCTAGGAAAGGTAGTTAGCAGAACTATGCTAGGGAGGCATTACCCAGTTTTAAAATAAACAGCACATCTGGTAAACTGAAGTTGACAGTAAAAGACCTTCGTATTTAATACATACGTTATATTCATCTTGGCATGACAAACTGACACCTACATTAATTACTGCTGAGAACACTTGAACTCTTCTGCACCACACCAAAGTCCCCTGCACTTCCAATATGTAACCAAGCACAACACATAACCAGTTAATTTACCATTCCGACTAAAAACTCAACCTTAACTACATAACATCCTCTAGAAATACATTTACAAATACAGTGTTATTCTGCATATAGTTAACTATGAAGCAGTTATCATATTTCTACATGTGACTTGAAATTAAAAAAGAAGTGTGGACATCTCTTCAGCTTAAATGTAAAAGTGCAAAGGAGATGGCTGTGCAACCAGAGAGTGAATACATTTGGGTAATTTGGTATTAAGAAGGGCCTCAAAGTTTCAAGCATGTGGAGGAAATCATGCTTATTAAACTGACACTTCTAATTCACAGCTTCATCCAAATCACACATCTCATTAAGAACAAAGCTGTCAGACAGGTGGATGTGACTTTGCAAGGCATTACAGTAGACATACAAAGGTATGTTTAGGTGGAAGTCTGCATGTGATTATTAGCATCATTCTTGTGCCTGTTGATACTATTTAAGGAAAGCTAGATCAGAAAAGACAGTCTGGGAGTCATCTAGTAACAAGAGACTAGAAAAGCTTGTAGAAGTCCACCTAAACATTTTCCAGATCATCTCTACAAAAAGTACTATCTTCATTAGGGAAGGGAGAACTTCTCTCCCTCTTCAAGCCTCTTTCAGAAAGCAACTAGTTGCAATAAATCTTTTTTTACTGGAAAGATTTACTGCATTGAATTTAATATTATACATTTAAAAATTGTCAGGTAGAAGTTGACATATGGTAGAAACATTTTTCTTCCAGTATTTTCAATTAAGTTGTATTTCTTTTCCAAAGGCACGAACTATACGGATGTAATACTTGTGAAGTCAGTTATAATTTCTGGGATAAAGGATTTAACTGAACATAATGTATTTAAATGCAAAATGCTAGGGGCCAGTAGGCAGAAGCTTCAGAGAGAGCTGAGTACAAAACCCCCAATTTTAACTTGCTTTTGCTGTCTCAAAAAGGATGAGGAACAGGTCTGAAACTTGGCGCATCACCTTCAAATAGTCTGTAATGGCTTGACCCAACCCACTGACCGCCCATCAAAGAAACTATCCAAACTTCCTTCAACCAGCCCTAGCTGTTTATTTGCTTTTCTGCTGGCTCAGCGGGCACTTATCCAACCTTCCACTGAGCAAATTCAGCATACTAAGATACAGCACTAATCCTTCTTTCCCCATCAGTTCTGCTAAGTAGCAGATGACCACTGAAAGGTCTGACAATAGAGAGGATGCACAGCCAGAAGCATGGAAGGGAGAACTTCAACAGTGTATGCTGCTTCTTCAATTCTACAAATAATTAGGGTCTTTAAGAAGAATGAAGAAGCTAACACACCATTCTCTTCCTGGTAATCTCAATTTCTGTTACGGGGTTTGGGGGCACAGATGGTTAGCAAGGACTCCAAAGCAACAATCAAATTTCAGTTGTCAGATTATCAAAACAAAAGTTTTGCAGTTTCATGATCTACTGGTATACTTTCAAAATAAAACATTAATTTGTGGATAAAATGTTCTCTCCTGTGTATCTCGTGCAAATTACTGGAAGATAAGAAAGTACATCCCTGGGACAATATGGCAAAGATTCTCCAAAACTGTCCCTTTTCTTTCCCTCACCTTTTACTTAAGACACAGCAACTATTTTCCTAGAACTATCAAATACTAGCCTACGTCAAAGAATACTGTTGCTTACTTAAGTTTATAGCATAAAATATACTCGTATTCTGCAACCAAATCCTCCTTGAAACAGTATTTCAAAATCATCAGGAAACCCTGGCAAGGCCTTCAATTCTTAAGTTTTGAGTATTGCCTTTAGGCTTTCAGGGGAAAATACTCTGAAGAACCGCACATGAAAAACAGAGGTAGACTGGTTCCCCTTTAAAGTTTGCAATATTTAGTCAGAAGAGCTTTCACAGTTTGAGCAATAACCTTAACTGTGGCACACTGCAATTAAACTAAAATGAATGTACACTTAAGGAAGTGAACTAATTACAGTTTCTGGGAAGGTCATGTTGCTGCTTTTTTCATTAAGAGGACAGAGCTTATAAGTTGGTCTGGAATAAGCTTTATGAGTGTATTTTCAGTCTAAACTGATTTTTAGTACAAGTTTGGTATGTTTTGGATATGGTAACCTAATTCAAAGACAACTAAAGGTCTGAGCATAAGTCAAAGAAGTTCTACCAAAACCTGTAGAAAGAAAGGTAGTGCATCCAAAAAGAACAGTAAAATGCATCTTAGTTTCCTTAGCTCTCTGCTTTTCTTTCTTTTGCCTTGATATAATGTCCTCTTACCTGCTGTGGCAACTTCATAGAAATGAGAAAGAACAACGTTAAATCTTTAGCAGCATAAATCAAATCTGACTATCATGAATCTAGGTATCATTAAGAAAATTCAAGACCAAATATACTAATTACAGATGTTTTTCATTTGTTATTTCTGGGATCTGTTTTTATAGCTAAGCTTAGAATATAACTTTGTATCCCCATCACTCCATATATCACCATGTCCTTAAATATTCTAAAAGGCTTTTAGTGGATCCTAAGTATTTTAGATAAAGCATCACAGAAACAGATCTGGAAGGTATTTCAAAAGATCACCTAAGCCCATCTCTGTGCACAGGCAACTTGAAATATACTATACTGCATCCTTATGAGATGTTTCATAAAACTTTTCTTACAACTTCTATAATGGAAATTCAACAACTCCCATGGGAAGTATATTTTAGTGTATCACTACCCTTATAGTTGGAAAGTTTCTCTTATCTGTCTTTGCTACAAATATAGGTTACTTGAGTATATTAAGGAAAACTTTCCAATTATAATGATCATGAAGTACCTCCAAGACTAGAGAAGCCACTACAATTTTCAAAGACATTCTGGTGTTTGATACCACACACAATTATTTATTGTTTCACCTCATCTTCTGATTCCCTCAGTTACAAAACTGCAGTCAGGATTTCTTTATTGATTACCTTTAAATTATTAAATAAAAAGGACATAGATGAAAAGCTGGTGTTAAAAAACTGTCCTGGATTACATAGTATATCTTCATATTACTAGTCAAAAGCCCAGCACAAAAAAAGTATCCCATTATTTGTAAGAAAAGCGGTCCTGTACCTTCTCTCTAAGAAGATACAGGACAGAGTTCTGTATTCTAATCCAATAGGAAGTTCTGACTTTGAACACAAATGATCTGTTTCATCTTTAAAAGGACACTACTACACATACTAAAAGTTTTGCGAAAATATACATGCAAAATACTTCAAATGCTAACGTGAGGGCACTGCCTGTTAACAGATTCACTAAGTGATACAAAAACATGCTACGTCCCTAATGACAAGAAGCAAACAACGAAAGAGCAAATAAGATACCACTTCTGCCAAACAGGTATTTTTGGCACTGGCTTTTAACTTTACCTAAACTGACTTGTCTGCTGATTCCACCTCAATTCTATTCATAAACAGTGCATATCTTATGGTGAATTCAAGACAAAAACTGATTCATTTCAGTATCAGATGAAGTACAAAAGCCACAGATGTGATATACTCTGCAACTGTGTTAAAGCAACCAAAAAGGTAAATTGCTCTCTTTTGGGGTTTCCTGAAATCCGTGTTGAATCCTGAATAACAATTACTAAGAATGCTAACTTTACAATAGACCAGTTCAGATACTACAAGACTGACATACCATTCCATGGTTTGTTGAATCATGCACAGAATGGTTAGTGTTCTGTTCTTTCAGTTCTTTCTGCTTTAAACCAATTCTCATCACAAACGATATTCTTTTCACAGTTTTAAAGCACAAATCTGTCTTTTGGACACTGTTCTAGCACAAACCATCTTCACACCAAGAAGGTTTGAGGCAGCAAATGTCCTAGATTGTGTAAAAAAATTGTTTTTCTACTATAACAAAGTTCTCGCTGCCACAGGATTCTTGTAACATACTCCCCTTCATAATATATACATATTAAAAAAAAAAAGCATAAAGTTTTCAAGTAGCATTAGAATTTCATCTTGTAGTCAGCATTTCATATTCTGCATTACTTCACCCAATTGAAAAAAATCTTTTGTTTTACAACAATTATTTTTATCGATACAGTTATTATTTCAGGCTTGCAACCATGAAAACGATTCTAGTGCTCGGCTACCGAAGTACCCTGCCTTTAGCCATGTTATGGACCTGAGATGTGTGAAACTGTCTGAATTACAGATATATTACAGAAGACCTAGGGCCTGATCCTGCAACTGTTATAAGCATCCTACAATTGCCATTTATCAGTGATAAGAACTAATATTGGAGGTGCAAGATTCTGCTGGATCAGGCCTTAAGTGCATTATACAACACATTATATAGTGGTATCTGAATATAAATTACTGTATTTTTATGTAATGCAGAAGTAACACACACAGTTTACATATAGTAATAATTTATTCTGAAATGTTCTTTTTCATCTCTGTTGAGACATCCCCCACATCTCATTAATAATAGAGCAGCCATCGCACCTCAAATACCAGAATATACAACAAGTTACAGCATAGCAAAAAAATTCTACCTACTTTAAGATAAAATCTAATTCAGGTAAAATAATAATAATTTTGTTCAAGGTTGTACAGTTACACAGTTTTGCTTTTTTTTTTTTTTTTTTTTTTTCCAGAGCACAAAGAAAAGTGTAAATTGTTACACCATAACTATCTATGCACATTATGTGACCACAGAAATGTTAATCATTACTTCAGAAAATGAACCATCAGTTCCATTCATGCAGAAAAGCAGGCTGGGAAAGCTTGTTCAGCAGAAACCATATTACTGTGAATTTCACAGCCACCTGATTATTAGGAGAGATGGACTCACAGATACTAAAACTGAGTGTACTTTTTTGCATAAATAATACCAATTCTTCCCTGATGTAGTTTAGTCAGTCTGTAATTTAGCAATGATTGATAAAGCAATGTGACTGTATAACCTCTATCTTCAGTGTTCCATGATTCCAACAACAAGCAATATTTAAAGGATTATGGGGTGAGATGCTAATTAAATACATGTTAAACATAATTTACAAATATACTTGGTGTTAGCAATTTTATTCCAGACTGTAAATCAGGTATTCTTTCAAAGTATTACCAGTGAAGATGAAGTATACTATCAAATATGGCTTCCAGAACAAGGACACTCTAACAAGAATCAAACCTATTTACAACAAATAAAAACAACAAAAAAATTCAATCCCCAATGTTTTAAAGTTTCATTTGAAACAAAATTTTCTGAGTAGCTGCTGTATATAATACATCAGTTTTATTTATTTGTTGTTGCACTTAAACAGAAGTTACCAGGTAGGAGCCAGAGTGACGTTTAGGACTCTGAGTTCCACTGGAGTCTGGATTTTCAGACTTGGAGTCACGTTTCTTCGTGCTGTTATTTACTGGTGTTGGAATCTGCGATGGCCGAGCAGAACTATTGTCTACACTGCTCTTCCTGCGGCTTGGATTGTAGTTGAAGGGAGTCACTCTTGCAGCAACAGCACCAATGGGGGAACTATGTTTGCTTGAGCTACTGGAACTGAATGGTGTACGCTCACTTAGAGTACTTTCATTATTTTCTGGTGCAGGAACAGGATTATTCTGCAGAGGCTTTGTTTCAGTGCCTTTCTTGTCTGGACTGTCTATCTGAAAGAAAGAGTTCAGACGGTTTTCTAAACCTGTGGTACGAACAGGAACACCTCCATTCCCTGTGGTTTGTTTCTCTTGAATTTCTTTAGCATCTTTACCATTCACAGCCCCTTTCTCTGAAACACTGTCAATAACAGGGGGAGTATTTCCAGTTGGGGACCTTCCAGATCGAGGATTGTTAATTGGGCAGTCCTCTATCCTTACCCACACATCCTCTGTCTTAGAGACAGCTGGTGCCATCTGATAGATGAGAGTTTTGGAATCAGAGCCATTTGTGGCACCTGAGGAAGAATGTTGAGGATCACTCATTATCTGAGGAATTTCATTTTCTTTTATTTTCCTCCAAGTACCTTTTGCTGGTGCTTGGCTTTCTTTACTTTGCTTCTGTCCAGAAAGAGAACTTCCATGTTGCTTTTCATCTTCACTTTTTGCCTTTTCACTGGATTCTGAAGAAGCTGACAGAATTGAGGAGGAACTGCCAGTTCTTCGCCAAGTGCTTACACGAGGAAGCGATGAGGAATGCTTACTGTGCTCACGCTTCCATGTTCCTGATCTATTGATCAGCAACCTAGATGGACTCTCAGAATGGGAACGAGCTATATCATGACGTTTTGATGGTCTCCCATCATATTCAACAGAAGGGCTCAGATTAGGGGGTAATTTTCGCCAACCACCAGTCTGGGCAGTTGCGTGAGTGGATAAAGACATATCAGGGAGAGATGGACTTAAAACTGGGGTCTGTAATTGAGACCTTGTGGGAGAATCTGGCCTGGAAGGAGACAGAGATTCAAATGAAGCTGACTCTTCTAATTTCCGTCTTAGAGTTGGGCTTGGAGCTTCTTTAATAAAAGTTGACTGACGAACAAGGACAGGTCTCTCAGATCTATCAGATTCACTTCCACTAGATTTTGTGGATGACATTCTGGATAGGTCAGTCTTTTTGTTTGATCCACCACTGCTGAGAGCTTGGTTTAACCCTTTTGAAGCAGACTCACTTCGTGGAATGCTACTGCTACTCTTAGGTAAGGCTGTTTGCTTTGTAAGGTTTTGCTGGCTCATCTGCCTACCTGGTGATGTATATGACATTCTGCCAGAACTTGAAGATTTAGTTGAAGCTGTGCTGGGAGAGGATGTCCTTGGCAACTGAGACAATTTGTTGGGAGGACTTATACCATTTCTTCCTGGGGAAATTGAGTTTCTTCCAGGAGACTGCAAAGGCCTACTTAATGGCTGCTGTTGAGGTCTAGAAGGAGTAGAGTCTCTAGAGCCTGATCTAGAGGGTCCTTTACTTGATCCACTCTGGTTCAACCCTGATGGTTGCCTAGTTACAGGAGCTGGCTCAGGTTTCACTGATGACTTGGCTCCTCTTGGAGAACTAGTCAAACTTTGGCCTTCACTGGGACTCTTGGAGTTTGTGTTTTTGAGTGGGGGGCCTTTTTTGGAAACTGGACTAGTACTTGAAGAACTATTTCGAACTCCTGGAATATGTATCATTGTCCTACCACGTGAAATTGAAGGCACGCTGGTCTGTTGTGGTTGCTTCAACTGGCTTGAAACTTCTGAACTGGAGCGAGCTTTTCCTGTAATTATACTTTTATATACTTTCTTCCCTCCTTTGATTCCCCTGCTTTCAGATTCTACTTTTTTAGACTCCAGTGTACTCTTCTCTCCAGGCTTAAGAATTCTTGGACCTTTATTACTAGTGAAAGGTTTTTCTTCTTGGTCTGGGGTAAGATGAAATGGTGACCCTAAAGAAATCCCAGATTTTAATGAAAGGATAGAATCAGAGTCTGATGAAGCTTGTCTGGACAGCGACGCAGCAGCCGCAGCTTGATGCAAGCTACTAACTATAGAATTTGCACCTTCTTGTATAGCTTTCCAATCAAAGTTCTCTGAGTCAGGGGAGAAACCATGTTCTGAGTCAGGCCTCTGGATCTCTCTCAAATCCAGTGTTAAATCTTCTGCCAATATACCACCTGTATTTCTAGAACTATTTTTTTCACTTTCACTCTTTATCCTTGAAGGCCTTTTGTTTTTAGGCATAGCAGAACTAATGCATTCCTGCAAAAGATCATCTTCTGAGTCAATACTAAGAGAACTCAAAGAGCTGTTTCTGGAGAAACATACAGGAGTATCTTCTACATGAAATGATTTAGGTGCATAACCAGAAGTCTGTGGTCTGTTTGATTCCACCTGTGAATCGGGAGCTTCAGTATGTTTTGCAGGTTCCCCTTCTTTGTTATTATTGTTTTCTTGATCAATATCACTTAGGGAACTAAGAGATGAATTGCGAGAAAAACAAACAGGTGTGTTTTCAATAGCAAAATTCTGCATTTTCTCATCAGGTGCTGCTCCTCTGTCTGGAATATCCTTAGTTGACTGAGACAAAGTTTTAGGCTGGCTTCTGCCTGTTGATTGTTTCTGACAAACTTGTGTCCTGTTACTTGGTTGCTGGTTTGAAGACTGTTCAGGATTAGTGCTGTCCTTAGCTTCTGTGTCCTTTGCCTCTTTTCCTTTCCTTAATTCTGCTTTCTCCCTTGAAAGGTCAACATCATCGTCGTCGAAATCTAAAGAACTTAGGGAATCATTCCGTGAAAAACAGTAAGGAGTTCCCTCAATAGGTGTGTAGTGATGAGGGGAATCAAACGCAAAGGTTCCTCTTACACGCTCTTCATTGTTTGGCAGTTTTTCATTAAAATCTCTTGAATTATTTTTAAGATTCTGTTTCTTTGCATCTCTGTTCTCTGAGTAGCTTCTTGCATTATTGATACTGCTTTTAGACTCTGTGGCTTTTCTTATACGTGCTCTGTATTCATTATTTTGGGGAACAGGCTTTACTGGTGATGTTGGCTTCTTTTTCTCACCTTCTGGTTGGTTTTTACTATTTAGAGATGAAGATGCTTGTTGAATTTGATCCATTATCTTCTTCACCCTGAATGGTTTGTGACTTTTCCCTTTTGGCATAGCTGAGTTAATGCACTCAGCCAGAATATCACCCTCTTCTGTTTTGTCATCGTCCAGACCTGGGGGAGTCACAGTTGAGCTTTTGGCTCTCTGAGCATCATCAGTACTTCTGCCTTCTGTAGGAATTGTGTCTCGCTTTTCAAATTCCCCTGACTGTGCTCCTGTACCCACACTTTCTACATTGGCTAACTCACTTGGGGGCGATTCTATTGTGAGATCACTCAGAGATGTAGCTGTTGAAAAATTTATCGGTGTACCCTCAACACAATATACCCGTGGCATATCATCTGCTGATGTAAAACTGACATGCTTTTGGGATTGCAATCTGCTTTGTGAAGGCAGAAGTTTGTAAACTGGCAACTGGCTGGGCTTCCTGGCTACAGGCGGAGGTATTTTTGGAGCAGGTGGTTGAGAAGGCTTTTTGGCTTTACGTGAAGACTTTGTTGGCATTGCAGAAATAATACATGCTTCCAGTATTTCAATATCATCATCATCATCAGAATCATCCAGAATGTCTTTTTCTGCTTCAGTAGGCTTCTCTGCTTTTTTCTCTTGGTCATTCTTTTCATCATCTGACTGTTCAGGTTCTGCTTCATTTCCGTGTTCATTTTCATGAACCGGAGGCATTATTCTTAGCTCTACATCCTTCTGTATAAATGGTTCATCAAGACTCAGAGCACTCAGGCTAGAAGAGCAAGAAAATCCATCTGGTGTGCTTTCTGTGGCAAAATGTAATAGTGTATCAGCATCTGGCAGTACCTGAACTCTCTGAACAGCTGCATTTACAGCTGCCTGCCTGGGGCCAGACTCTCTCTTCTCTGCACTAGGTACTTTACCTTTAGCTACATCTCTTTTTGCTTGAACTCCTTGAGCAGGGGGTGGTGTTTTACTTCTGCTGGGAGGCATTGTTTGTCCAGGGCTGTCTGGAAGGTCACTGGGACTTATAATGCCACTTACCATTCCACTGCAAGGTTCACTTTGAACTGAACTAGCAATTGAACGGCTTTCAAAACTATCCAGGGAACTTACAGAAGTACATCTGCTGAACATGAGGGGTGTTTCCTGTACGTAATGTTCTGGTGGGCTCTTAGGAGTCTGCGCACCACTCTTGGAGGGAGATTTGGCACCTGAGGAAAATTCCACAGCTTTATGTCTGGAGGAATCAGAAGGAGACAAACTAGAATTCTGAAGTCTACTAGATTTTGTTCTGATGTGCTGTGTTGTAGATGTGATTTCACTTGCTGCGCCTTCAGTAGGCAAAGCCCCACTGTTTTCCTTTAGTTCTGCTATCTGTAGTGTGTTATTAGATTCTGTCACACGTGCAGATTGATCACGCCCTATTTCATCTTCAGCTGATGACAAAGATGACAAAGAACTACACCTTGAAAAACATATTGGAGTATCTTCCACACAGTACGTTTGTATAGTTTCCTGATTAATAGAGGGAGTTTTGCAGGAGGCAGTCTTTTGCGCATGACCACCTCTGCTCTGTGCTGAGTTTGGGTGAAGCTGATTCTGTCTCTTTGAACCAGCTGAAGGGGCTGGTGTGCTCCCACTGGTTGAGGAAATATGTTCAGTTTTAGTGCTCTGTACTGCAGAAGGCTTTGGAAAAGTAAAAGATGGCTTCTGAGAAGAAGGAGGAACTTCTGTGGAGTATTTTAAACTATAATCAATAGGCTGATCAGCATGATGTTCCTCTTCATTGTACTTCATGCTATAATTAGTTGGTCTTTCTTCTTCTTCGTGTTGTTCCTCCTCAGAGTAGCGTTCACTATAGTTAGTTGGCTTATCATCATGATAATCATCAACCTGGCACAATGACTGGTTTACTTTCTGATTTATTCCAAGAGCTGAGCCTACTCTGTTCTGTTCTGAACCACTGGACCCTCTTGATCTAAAAGAAGAAACACACTCTTGCTGTCCAAAAGGTGGCTGATATTTCATGTGTTTATCATTTCCACTTTCAGTGAACACAGGGTAGGCTGCATTTTGGCTCCTTGACTGCCTTTGTTCATTTTGTTTCATTTCATCATCTACTACATGCTTAGGCCTTGCCCATCTTTCACTCTGAGAGGGACTTTGCCTTCCAGAATTCAACTGTTCATCTGAGTACTTAAGACTATAATTAATAGGAGTGTCTAGCTCTCCATCATTGTCATCCATATGGTTTGCACTATGAATCTTATGTGCCAGGTCAGCTGGGTATTGACCATAACTACAAAATTTACTTTCATCATCTTCGGAGTAAGATTCAATGGAAGGTTTCATTTGGCCTCTTTTGCCATAGCCATCACTGCTGCTGACACTATTTAAGCTATCATTTGAAGCTCTCTTGTATTCCATTTTTGCGTAAGGCGCAGGACATGTCCTGTTCGAATTCTCAGATTTAGGAAAGTAGGTGTTTGTGTGAGTATGGCCAGTGGCTGTTCTCCTCAGGGCACTTCTGTCTTCTGTTAAACAGTGCACCTCAGAAGTGGAACCAGAACTTCTGTCTTCTTGGGGAACATGCACGCTTGTAACATCTTCCACGACTTTGGCAATCTGCATTCCTATTCTCTTAGAGGAGTTCCCAGTATTCTCTGCAGCTGGATGATAGGTATTTAAACCTACTGCTCGATCTCTATCAAGACTTCTGTCTTTCTCAGATCGAGAATTTTCTGTGTTTCCTCTACTGGAAGAAGAGGAGCCAGGTAATACTGCAGTATTTAAATACGGTGAAAGTACAGTCATATTTCCAGCATTAAAACTCTCTGATCTGCATACACCATCATCCTGCCGACCGGAGTCCAAGACATACTCACTGTATATATTCTGCTTATGTCTCTGCTTATTACGGTGAGATGCTTTCGGGCTTAAATTATCAATGTTGTCAAAAGTCTCTGATAAATGCTGAGCATCCAATTCTGCTTCCAGTGCCTTTTGTTTTCTGACATGAAGAGATGGTAAGCTTGACCCTGGAGACATAATGTTGGCATCCTTATATTTTGCTGGCCTGTTTGCCATGAGGTTTCTTAGAGCTGCAGCACTACCCATGGCTATCATTTTGTGTTTTGAATGAATAAGGTTTTTCAGCATGCTGACTGCTCCCATGTCCCAGAGTGCCTCCTGATCCTTTGCATTTCGTGCAGAAAGATTCCACAGAGTCCCACATGCATTACTGACTATTGTCAAACTGTGTGACTTCAAGTGTTGCAACAAGGTTTGCAAGCAGCTGTTCTCTCGCAAGATTTGCCTGGTGTTGAGTAATTGAAAACAAACATCAGTAAGCAGCACTTTAAAAGGATAAGAGGCAAAGCTAAACAAAAACCTATCATAGCAGAGGAAAGTTTTACACTTAGGAAGGATAATAATAAATTTTCACTGGAGAGCTGCTCTCGTGTTTCTTCTAGCTTTCACCTAAATAAAATCCTATTACAAATATGAATAGCTAGCTTCTAGTACAGTTCATCACCTACAAGCAGCAGATATTATCTGTTTGCATATTCCTGTTATGCAAGTGAAAATACCTGCCTTATTAAATGCATTAAAAATTAACTGTACTTAATTACAATACTTAACACATGCATTCATTTGAAGACCCAGCCATAGAAACAGTCAACAAAATATAAAGGTGGAACTGCTAAAGATTTTCAGAAAAAGCATACCCACCTATGGTCCTCATTAGTAGCTATTAAGCTAGAAACATTCCTTAATATTCCTCCTCCACTTTCTATGATGGCTAAAGTGTTTGTTTGGCTCCGGTATGTCAGTGTGCCAACTAGAAATGCAAGAGCACCATCAACTGCACATATATCAGCTTTGTTCTCAGTACAGTGTGCTGACAAATTCCATAAGGCACTCAGAACACTTTTTAGAGTGGATTCCTAGAAAAACAGCAACATTACAGTTAGAGGTGTTTTCAACTATTGATCACAAGCTCTGAAAAATATGTGAATTAGTTTCAAGGAGTTATGTATGTTCCAATTTCTGCTTCCTGGGCTGGGAAGCAACTGCAGGCAGCAGTGCACACATAAATACTTTTGTTCATTTCTTTCCTTTCTTCAGCTATGGATTTAGTATTGCTTGCTCCAGAGTTTTCAGAAATATGTGCAACAATATTTGTTAGCTGCCATATGATAAAAATGGCTTCAAGTCTAGCTGCCATGAGATTCTGAGAGGGAATATAACCTTGTTTAGATACCAAAAATATGTAAATATATCTAGAAAATGATAGAAATAGCAGTTCGCTATCTCAAAAGAGGTTTAATTAAATTGCAAAATTATTTGAGAACAGGTATTTCAGCAGCACATCTCATAAAACTGAAGAGCAAAAGGTGTTTACCCTCATAAATAAAAGTACAGAAATACAAGCAGTTTAGAGATATCGCTGCTACATGGTGGTCTGCTCCTATGTTAACTCAAAGCAATTTTTTTCTTCAAATCAAGTTACTCAAACCACCCCAAATATCTGACCAATTGCTTTTATCAAACAGGACAACAGTATTTATGTTTTGTGTAAACTAAATGCATTCTCTCCAAAATTTATCTCAATCAGTTATACAGGATACCTTCTTAACTTCTAAAGCACATTCCATCAATGCCTTTACGCTTCCAACTTCTCTTAGCGTCTTTTTACTGTTTACGTCTGCCCGCCAGGACAAGTTCCTTAACACACTTGCAATGACCTGAAAAGCATGAAAGAAAAATAATGAATGTCAATACAGCTATTTCGTTAGCAGGTTTAACAGACTTTCCTCCTGGAATTCTCGAATGCTATGGGTTACTTAACAGTGGCCATGTTCGCTACTGAAATATAATTGGCCAAAATCTGCTTTTTTCTTGTGTTGCCTGCTAGAGTGCTTTAACTTTTCAGTGCGAAATGTGATCAAAGGTACTAGCTTTTCTATGTGGATACTTAAAAAAAAAAAGAAAAAAAATTATTTTAAAAATATACTCTGTCTTTTACAATCAGAATAGTTACCTATAGAAGCTGAGGAGCTATTCAGCCTATACCCTTGCTGGCAGCTAGAATGAGACAGACTGTCATTGTAGTGGGGACAATCATTATATCCATTTACAGGCTGCAGTAAGCATGTATATCCCTCATGAAATATATACAATAGCAAATCTGACATGGAGGAAGGGACAGAAGCTTGTTAGATTATGTGATGAATGCTCCCCTGGTCACACCCACAAGAGAGCTCACCCTGTGTGGGCTCTTCTCAGGGCTCTCTGAAGAGCACCCCAGCCCAGGTGTGATGCCCCTTCAGGGGAGTCAAAGGGAGATTCTCTCTGCACCTTCTGCACTGAGGCAAGTCAACCCAGAAGTCCTGGCCCAAGGATGTGGAACATTTTATGGGATCCAAGGGAAAAGCCTTCTGGGAATGCAGAATACTAATGAAGGCAAAAGCATGAGATATGGTGGGATACAGGGCTGTGGTGACAGAAAGGCATCTGAGCAGGCAGGTGCATCTGAGCAACTGGCTGGATGATACACCTGTATGGCCATGCCCACTGCCTGATGAGCACAGTCTGTCCCAAATTACTATTAATCCCATTCCTAACTTTTATTGAGTGAGGAACTTCTTGCTCTGTGTGTGTGCATGTTATGAAGGTCTACATGCCAGTGGCTGGAGTCACATCAGTCAGAGGGCCCATGTGCCTGTGAGTTCAAGAACACTAAGTATACTTAATATCTGCATTAGACCAAATCAGAGTGTTTACCCAAGAATCTCTGTTGTAATTCCAATTACTCTCTCAGTTGTAAAAATCTAGGTCCTCCTCTACTGGAGAATTTACTTCTGTGAACAACGGTTTAAGAGATAAAGTCATACTTTCTTTTATCTCATAGTTTACTCAAACAGCAAAAAAAATTGGATTTTCCTTTCCAAAAGCTGTTCCAGTTTGGTTATAATATATTAATTAAAATATTATCAAACTTCAAACAAATTCCATACCTATGAAGAGCAGTTTTGCTCTCAAGATCATCCTGTGCACTTCCTAGAGACTTTAATTTCAACCTGTGTTGAAACCAGCATGAGCCATAGGAAGAGACACTCATTGACAAACTGAACACTCTCTTCATACTCAGAAAGCTTCTTTGAGAGGTGCTGGTATTGACAATAGTTATGTATGACTTTTGAAGTTAAATACAGATTCTCTTTTGAAAATACAGCTTCCTCTTACGCGATTTCCACACCTACTTGCTGCATCTGTAGGAGGAGCCACAATACTATACTATTCCACCAGGTAATCTGTCAATTAGCACCATCAATGTTAAACCAGAGAATCTAAGATCACTCCAACTTACCATTAAAACTGGACTTTCATGACCAAATCAGATCGTAAGAGTGAGTTTCATATATGTAATAAAAAATTTATATATAAAAAAAGAAAATCAGGCTGGGATGAGTGAAGCATATTTCAGAGACAGTCTAATTAGAAACAGAAAAAGCTGTCTGTGGACAATATGCTACAAACTTCACAAAGATGACAGAATTCAAGCATAAAAATAACTGGTGGCAAGGCCAAATTAGTAGAAGGCAAATGTCAAGTAGGAAAGGTAAATGTTAGGAAAGGAGAGCAGAAATACAGTATTTTAATAAAATGCAATGCAATTCATGGGATTTGAGCTAAAGAAGTATTTAACCCCAAAAGGATGTTACCTGCTGTAGGTCTTCACTTTCAGATTTCAGTTGGGCTACAAGAGCTCTCATGCAGCCCTTCATAGAACATAATGTAGCCTGTTAGGAATTCGAAGAAAAATGAAAGTGAATAGTGTTAAACACAGGCTAGGTGGCTTGCTTCTGCATAATGTTTTTTAAGATATTTATTATGTGAAGTTCAATAAAAGCTTAGTAAATATGTTGGCAACAACAAATATTTGGTTTACCACTACTACTACTACTACGTTAAGTGTCACTATCAGTTTTTAACTATGGACAATACATTAAATGCTAAAATTGTGCTCCAATTTTTTTTAACAGGTCTAGGACTTGATCTACACTTCTGCTACCTCAGAAGCTTTCTTTACTCTGTACCAGATAAAATCACTTACAAGCTAGCAGTGTGTTGTTACATACTGTCTACTGAGTGTCATGATTTTAACTTGATTTCAAATAAACATGCATTGAAAAACAGTATTAATAATTAAGCCTGACACAAATATAACATTTGAAGACCAAAAATCTGACGTTTAGAGAACACTTGCTGAATATTGCCAACATCAGCTGAAAAACTGTAAGGCTTGTGTTGAAAATTGACAAAGCACAATTACAAACTATCCAAAAATAAAGCATATGTTAGAACTGTACTACTCTTCAGCTGGACAGCACATATATTTACATCTCTGAGTAGTTTAATTAATGCTAAAGAACCAGTAACTGGAGCCCTGTATCAGCCACTGACAAAGAGGCAACATTTTGTGAAGCAGTTCATTTGCAGTGAGGATTTATGCTTCTACTCTTGTCTAAAATTTGGAACAAAAAAATAGTTATATGAAGCCTGACACTCCTGAGATGCCTTCCTCTATCATAGAAAGATGTCTTCTTTCAGTGTGGAGCAATTTTAAGATCCATGGCTTGACAAACTATGCAGAGACAAACAATTGAAATTTTTCATCTTTTGAAAGCAAGGTCCTTGTTAGAAATTCAGGAACCTAATTTTTTTATAATAATCTGAAGTAGCCCCCATTTTGAGCCAGATATGCTCCAAAATTTAAAAGCTAGCTTCAGCCTGAAGAAGTTTGCAGAATTTCATCAGACAGTAATACCATAGTTAAACAACTGACAACTTCCAAAATTTAGGTCCATTAGCAGTTTCAATACAACATCCTCAGAAAGTTCAGTCACTATCCACAGTCATTGCTCCATAATCATTATAGGCTTTACCAACCTGATGCTCATTAAAAAAATATGCCAATATATAAAATTCTTACTTTCAGAGACAAATTAAATGATATAATTTATTTATAAGAGAGCTGACAGTAAGTTGAATGATACCACATGCAGTCTGTGGTGTTCTCTGTCAGAAGTATGAAATGACAGAGGTATTCTGAACTGTCTTGAGGATTAAGACATATCCTGTCCTGGAAATTTTGATCACCTGTCTTGAGAGCTACAATTCAAACATAGGTATAAACTGGAATTACTATATGTTTAATATTCTACACCCACCTTGTTTGCCACATCTCCGAAAGTCAAGTTTGTCAGAGCCATTCCAGCATACCTCCTTAAGGTAACACTATAATGATCATTTGTAAGTCCATACATTTCACAGTCCACTTGCAGAAGTTCGGCAATGGCCTGCAAACCTCCTTTTAAAACCAAAGAAACAAACAAAACCCAAGAAAGTAAGTATCTTTAATGTTATAAGAAATATATACAAAGGAGCAACTTGAATTTATATGTACAGAACAAATCCCAGACATCTGGGAAACAAGAGGCTCAGAAAGGTAAATATATTTTAAAATACTGACTCTTGGTCTTGAATGCTTGCTTAATAGTAGCTGAAAGCTCTGACAGCATAACATTGAGATTTCAGGAGAAAATGGGAACTGGAGGAATTATGAGAAAGAAGCACACATCTTTTAATTCCACACAGCCAAAATCCTGTCTCACTGAAGAACCTCAGCTAGTTACATAAAAAGCTATCCAGTAAATCTGAAAATTACTGAATTATTATCACTGAATGCTACTTTATGAGAAAAATACATAGAATATTTTCATTGATAATGAGAACTGGCAAAGTAAGGAAACTTGTATGCATGTAATTTACTGCGCATGGAATAAAAAAATTCAAGCTATTAATCTGGAACCAACTCAGGATAAAAAAATACCAACAGAAAAACAACAACAAAAAAATACCACCCTGGAAAGCAGTTTCTGTTGCAAGTCCAATACTTCTAAAACTGCACATATTTCCATTATAATACTACTCTTCCAAAAATACACAATTCATGCCAGAAAAAAAGAGTAACTGATATAATAATTTATCCACACGGAAATGGTCAAAGTGCATACATCACTGAAAGAACAACTGACACAAATGAACTGATGGTCTGTATAACCTGTAGTACAAAAAGCCACATTAGCAGTGAAGTGCAAAAGAAGTCCCAACATTTACAGCAAGCGTCTCAAAGGAAAAAATACACTTTATTAGTCTTACCAAGCTCATTCATTGCGTGCCTGTGTTCTTCATCAAATGAAAGCTTCATCAAAACACACACTGCAGGACAGATCTGATGATCCACTGCAGCAGGCACTGATCCAGAAAAAGGAAACAGTCAGTATTTCCTAGGTGACTCTGTCTAGACCATAAATTTTCCAAAGCAAACCTAATCATAAAATACGCAAATTGTTGTTTTGTTTAGGGTTTGTACCGCCTCAGTAATCTGGGAATAGACAAGTACTTAGGAGTGCTAGTAACAAATCCATGTTCTAGAAATGTATTTGATCCTGAGAAAGAAATTAGAGAGAATCCTGAATGTACACATTAAGAAATACGAAGTCTGAAAAAAATAATTATCTCATTACTAAAAAAAATTAACAATCTTAGTGAAACAAACCAATAAGGTTAAATACACTGGTGGCATGAAATAATATGCCACCTACCGTGAAGCTGTTTTTATGGGTGTTATGTCCTTATAAGCTTTATAGTCCTCTGTATGTCCTAATAAACTTGTAAGCTTTAGAGTTCCTATTTCTGTGAGGTAGATTCTAGCTAAGGCACAAATGGTATTGGTACATCTTGTTCAGAGCTCCAGTACTGCTATATGGCTCTTGAGTTAAACACCAGAAGCCCACTGATTTTAGTAGTACATCTGTCATAGACACCTACAGCCTATATTTACAAAATGCCTTCAATATAGATGAGCAGCTAAGCAATTCAGAGGGTTAAATTTTTTTCTGTTCCTTGACAAAACTGCTATTCACTTACGCTGTAACCCCTTTTGTATTTTAATATGAAATATTTCTTACATAAAACTTTAAAAAATAACAGTTCATATTAAACGGAGTAAGTAGATATTATTTATTTTGTCCTCTCTGTCCATCCCCTCGATGGAATGTGCTATCTCCTGACTATGTCTGCATGAAAAGCTATTTGCCATTGTTTGTGTAGATATATTTTTTTATCCACGAAAATTTAAAACAGAACAAGTACATAGTTAACTTAGAGATTTTAAGTATAAAACACTAGAATTATTATCTGGAATGCACACCAAGGTCTACAATTTAAACAACAACAAATTTATAAATATGGCATCATATCTGTAATAGGTACTATTTCCCAATGCTATCTCAGCTTAAAAACCCCAGCATAATCACACAAACACACACACACACACACACACACACACACACATATGCAAAGAAAACTCAGACATTCAACAAGTCCATAAACTCAACTTTCTGTAAATTCACCGTTTTCGAGATACCACTGAAACGTTTTTATACAACCTGCAGAACTTACTTGGGTTTTTGTCTTGGTCCATGCCTTGTTCATGTGCTTCCTGCCATTCCCAACACGTTTCACAGTAAGCACGGATCTGCTCCAAGAGGTGAAGCACACGGATTTCCCGCCTGCCTCGCTTATCATCAGGCTGGGAGTGAATGATGTTATGCAGTGCTGCACTGGCTCTGGCACGGGCCTCTTTACTACCACGAGAGTTTCCTAACAAGACAGAGTCCTTATCGTTGCCATGTAAAAGCTGGATGAGGAGAGGAAGACACCCAGACTGACGCATGGCTATGCAGCTGTCTTGGGAGCTAGACATTGCTAGCAATGTTCTTGACATGTCATCTTTATCATGAGTACCAAGCATTGATAACAATGAATACACCATTTCCACCTGCAGGTCAAATGATTTTAAAAATACAGTTACATTTAAAAAATACACATTAAACTAAATTAAAATGAAATTAGAATGGCACAAACGATCAAAGAAAGCTAATGGCACAAAATACGTGCTGCTTAGAAACAATTAAGTACTATTTATACTTCAGCCTTCAAAATCTTAATAGACTTTACTTAGTTGTTAAATGGCTGGAGGAAGTGGGTGACAGCTGCACATAACTGTATCCATCCACCAAAAAGACCAAAATCAAACCCTTCTAAATTTCCATTATACACAAAGATGAAATGAATATAATGAAAGTGTTTCACTTTGAGAAATCTGAAATATATTTTAAAGTCTGACTTTTACTGTTCTGTATGAATCACACTTTCATATTAAGAGATGTTCTTCAGTGAAAAACTATTTGTTATGTTGTATTAAATACAACTACTCTAGGCAAAGAGTAGGAATGATTATAGTATGTATTTTTAGTTTGCATTATCCTAAGAGAAGCTGACATTCCCGTATTTTAAAGTTTTTCTTTAAAACTATTTCAGCTATTCTTGTTAATATTGACTTGCACATGGACCAGATTATTTACAGCAAATGCAAAACTGAAGAGTTAAATTAACACTTTTTCAAGTTTGCAGGCGAAAAACCAGTAAAGCAAAAAAATAAAAAATGCTCCTTTAGTACATATAAAATAATAGGCATTTGTCAAATTAAGTCACGAAAACTCAGCACTACATACTTGGAGTAAACAATTTTTTCACTAAAAAGAGCAATTTGTGGGTTTCCCTTGGCTGCCATGTAATATAATCATGAACACAGTATTTGGTTTATCTTTCCCATTCTGTTTTCTTCAAGTATAGCTCTAGATCAAGAAATAAATTTAGTTCTTCTAGAGCTTTCAGTCGAATGACAGGATGACTTAAGATACTATCTAGAAGCTCCAAACTCCTAAACCCAAGATAAACAGGAACATTCAAAATCAAACCACAATAAAAGAAACTGTCAATGGCAATTGTGAAGTAGCAGCATATGTATTGTTTTAGAATGTAACAATTAGGGAAGAAATGAGACTTGTAAGACGAAGTTTTCTGCTAATAATTAGGTATTTTCACTGTTCAACAAACCAATGAATGATTTTAGTTAGTTTCTTCAAAAGCAATTCAAACATGTCTGAAGATGAACACAAGTACCAAATTATGAAAGAAAATGAATAGCAGTGGGTAGACTGAGCAGCAAGTTCATGAATATGTACTTTTCAAAATACTACAGGATTACTAAAGCAATAAAAATCTTAGAATCTCTTTAAAAGTACGGTAACATGCAAAATCCACTGAAATAGTCGTGGAGCCAATTTTATGACAGCCTAGCATCCCAGTTTGGAGATCCTGTCTTCTTGGTCTGGGAAAAATCAAACACAGTATTAAAACAAACTACTTGGATTCTTAAAGTAGAGTGAATTTAATCTGATTTATGCATGCCTCTTGATGAGGATTTCAAATGGCAGCTTTAATCCTGTGTTACTTGGATTTGAAAGCCAAAGTTCTTGTAAGAGAATAAAGCTGAAGAAGCCTCCAAGGTGTGGTAAATATAGCATAAGAAAAACTACAAAAAATACTTGTCTCTCTGTCTGCACACACTGCCCACAGACACATCTGTCTGCATCTGTAAATGCACTCCCCTCTTTAAAATCTTCACTGCTTTCCATTCTTCTTAGGTATTAATACTAAGCTTTTCCTACTCCATATCACATTCAGTCCAACCTTTGTCCCTATCCCTACTACTGTTTACAGATTTTAGGAATCTGACAATGTGCAGTGAAAACTAGCATGCTCATGTTACCTCCACTTGGCATACAGTGCAGGACCAAAATTACAACTATATAACACTGTTTTAACACCCAAAGTAATGAATACTGTATCAAGCTAATAGGCCTTGCTTCCCAGAAGACTATGGCAGCACAAGACCAATAGTTTCTATACTGCTGATGATTTCAGAGGTAGTATAAACCCCTGTTGTTCAAGAGCTTACTTTTCTGTTACAGATTTGCCCTTTTCATCCCCTCCCTTTTTATCTCACAGATACACTTCAAGCACAGTCTTTAGTGAACAGACATTTATCACTGTGAAGGGTTTACATGATTCCCCTCCCCTCCCTATTTGATTTCTTTGCAATTGCACCTCTTTTGTGGATTTGGACTCGGGAAAAGTACTCCAAGAACTGCTCATGAAAGGTTTAATTTTCACTATGGATTATAAATCAGCATCACAAGCTTTTAAAATATTCTAGTAACTTCTAACTATTTTTTTCCTTGCTGTAACAACTCTTTAACTGATTATCATCAAGTAACACAAAATTATTATTGTACATGTATCTTACAAGTTGAAAAAATATTCTAAAACTTCAACTCTATAAAATTACGTGCGGACAGACTGTTCAGCTAATATTAGTAATACTGGTAGAAACAATGAGGTTATTGTATTAGTAAAAATGTAGCATTAGCGACCTGTGGTTTGTAATCTTCGGTTACCTTGGTACCCAGATGACTTGTCAGTCTGCGAGGAACAGAGTAATTATTACTAGAGCTCATAACACCAGCTGTCTCATGGTCCATTCGAGCAGCAGAACCCTAAAAATGTAAACAACAATTCAGTGTAAAAAAGCAAGTCTGACTGAAAAAACCCTATTGCCTAATTCAGCAGTTGGATTATGAAATCATACTGACAGCAATGAACTGTCAACTTATATTTGTTGAGTTAGGTCCTCTTGTGGCTTAACACAAAATGGGTTTTACTAACTGCTTTTCCTGGAAGTAAGTCCCAACAGAGTTGAATTTTCAAAGGAATTATTTTATAATTTCACCTACTTTCACCAAGGAGGAGGAGAAGTGGACTTTGCAACCAACTGAATTATAATTTTTATGGAGAGGGAAAAAATGTCTCAACTTTTATGTCAGACTATGTAGTGCACAAGAACAAATCTGTACTTATTCAGAGCACAACTAGGTATGCAAGAACTGACAAGTAAAAAAAGTATTATTAATTTGGACAAGGGTTAACCCTACATGAACTTCTCCATACCAGAAGCAAACTATGAGCAGATGGATCTATTTAATTTTTCAACTAAAATCCTGACCATGAAATTATCTTATTTTACAATCCAACATTTTAAATCTCAATAATACTCTCAATAATCTCAATACTCAATAATGAGTATAACTTTTTTAAAAAAATAAAAATACACTGAAGAACATAGTATGAAAGCCACTTTAAAATAATTTTAGATTTTTTTTTCTAGGTGCACCATAAAGAAGAAAATTCTCCTCTGAGTATTTGCAGTTCATACAGTTCAATATCTTAAATTTGAGGCGGAACGTGACTACAGATAGAAGGTAGGAAAAACTTCATGTAGTGTCTATCTGGGCAGAGAAAAAAATATAGTTGTACTGGGACATTCAACACACATTACTCTATTCATCTCACTCCCCCATTTGAATACTGTGTATTTCATACATGTTCAAGCATTATGCTAAAAGAGTATAATGAGAATGATTTAAATTCACAGAATGTATTTGAATATATTTTTCCTAGGTAAACAAGCCCTAGTTGTTGACCATAGGAAGAACTGAAAATCTTAAAAGCTTAGAACAAAATTGTATTACTCACTTAAATAATCTGGAGTGCTATGAATACAGGAAAGAATTCCCAGATGTCTACACTAAGCAATCCCTTCATGCCATATTGATCTCAAATTACATTCAGAGGATTAAAGTTCAACTTATTGCACATGCCAGAATTCTCCACTATTAAGTTCAACATCATCATTTTAACCAAGAAGGTAAAAAACCCATTAAGTTTGGAGCACTATCTATTAAAATTCACCACAGTGTAGTCAAAAATAGTGCATTTTTCCTATCATTTCTCAGTAACTGTATCAACCTTGATTCAGATACCTATTTCCTTAAGAGCCTTTATGTGACCTGGTTACTTTGAGGATACCACAATGAAGTGTATCTGTATTTCCTACTGGCTCCTAAATACTGATGTTGAAGAACAAGTGTAAGGTGTGTAGCCATTCATCTGAGAAAATGGGAAATGGCAGACTCTTGTTATGTAGAAGCCTCTATTAAAATCTTCTTCTTCTGTCTACTTCATCTTGTGTTCTCCTTATTTTCTTTCACTGCTTTACTACACTTCCTACTTACTCTGTCAATTAGGTCATTTTTTCCTCTCTTGTGGTACATTTTTGTAACAAAATGGATAATCTCACTGAATTCCTTTATGAACGAACAAAGGTATGAAAAAGTTTAAGTTCAGCAGCAGCATAGTGATCATAGTGAAAAAGAGAAGACAGCTGAAAGATGCTGCAGAAAAAGACTTAAGTGAATCGTGAAGAATCTTGCTTCCACTAACACAGGTTATATGATTACAAAATCAATTAGAACCAAATGACTTGGTTAAAACCTTTTTTGTTTCTTGTTTTTTTCACTACAGTGAATAGTGATTGCTTAAAGTAGATTGTGCTGGTTTATCAGAAGTAAAATGTTATGCCCAATCCATTAAACCCCCTCTGTCTGGACTTGCACAGAAAGTAAATAATCCCCAGATGTCTGTTTTACACAGATTCAGCTCCCTTGCTCTGTTCACTGCCAGGAGAGAGAAATATGCACGTTCAATATATTTTTATGAGGTAAATTTCATAATTGCACAAATCCTCCACATCAGACCTCAAATGAAGTATGAATGAATCTCCCACTTCCAAAAGTCTGCCAAGAGATGGCAATTCCTTCCTCTTTCCTTCCCTGCAAATTACATTTTCCAGAAAAGTTCCTGATTCATAACTGAAGATGGACAATACAGCCACAAATGCATCAATTATTTAAATACATTATGCTTTCAGCCCCAAAGCACCATTGAATTATTTTCTTCCCAAACAATAAAGCTGTCATAAGAATTAGTCAAGCCTCAAGCAATTGCTCAGATATGGCTGACAGAACTTAATTCCAAATGGTGACCAAATATGTTTCAAAAGCAAAATTATGGGCTGTGCTTAATGTTTAATCAAGTGAAATATTCTAGGTAAATCATAACTCTTTCTGATAAATCTTGTGTAAGACACTTGAAAAAGTATTTAAATAACTCCAATACCCTGGAGTAGCAAGAATATTTTGTGTGTGAATTCAACTATTAAATCTGTAGTGTGAATTCTTAAGAACTCAAATTACTAGTGGAAATCTCTCAGCTACATTAGGAAATCAGGAATGGAATGTTCATTGGCACATGGTAAATAAAGTATTTTTAACCAAAGAGAAACATCACAGATTTTCATATATATTTGTTTTAAAATATAAGAATTTAACATACTTCTCAAAACATTCCATTCACAGAAGGACTGGCAATAAAAGGTTATTTAGAAGTATTTTCATAACTCTTCAGCCTACTTCCAGGAGATTACCTCATTGGTACTACTGTTTCAAAGGTTTATGTAAAACAGTATCAAAGAAAACATTAATGACAAAGCTGCCATTTGGTTCTACTAATTTTAAAAAATAGTTGATATTTCAATGATAATCTCTAAAGTGAAAATACGAACAGTTTCCCATACTAAATCACACATCTGGTATTACAGTTCATCTATACTTCCTGTAGTCACTGTGATTATCTCTCTCACAGCATTAGGGTCATTCATCATTTAAACAAAAGAAAAATGCTTCCCGCATTATCGAATATTTATACTTCACCTTATCAAAACGTTTCCTTCCAATAAAAACAACAAATTTCTCATGTACACATGGACAGAAAAAAAAAAAATCTTTCTTTTAGAAATTAATAGGCATAAAAACAGTGAAAGGTAAATCTATAGGCATTGTACATCGTAGGATTTTAGTTATAGTATCAACAAACAAAATAATCAATTTACCTGACCAGCACTGCTAGCTGCCACGTTGCTTTCTGCTGCTCCTTGACCTTCACTCTGCCTCTCTGCATCATGCGAACCTGCATCATGCTTACTCTGAGGTGTTCTCTGTCAATATAAGAGTTTATTAAGTCACACACAGAAATGAAATATGCTTCACCATTCAAAGCTTTCTAGACTGTAAATGCATCAATGCTGCATCCCCACAAAGCCATGGAACAGCACTTTGTATTTCATAATGCTCAGCCTCAAAAATTAACAGCCGAGACTGAATGTCTTCGAAAAAACTGTAAGATGAAAGTGAAGCATGTCCTCTGAGGATTATAGCCCTGCAAGACAAAGGATTTGCTGTGAGACACAGAAACATCATTTTCCACCAGCTGTGCTCACATCACTATCAGAAATGTAACAGAATTGGAGCAAACGACTGTCTTCTTTGCACTGTCACGTGAGCTGTGCATTTACTGGAGACCACAGCACGCACAGCTCAATTAAGCTTTGTGTTCAGAGACAAATAATTTCTGCCATCAACAGAAGGATATCTCAGCTATAGCAATCCGTCTAAATCTCACGGACAAGCAATGCAGGAATAATGACTTTACAGCAAGCAAAATTTGTATAACCTGATATAGATGCATCTGATATTTAATCAAAATAAATTCAACTGATCTTACAAGATGGTACACACATTTCAGTTTCCCTCAATTTACTACATACAACTACATGAAAATTAATCTGGTATCCCTGTCACTGACAGGAATCACGAGATCAACATGAAAATCAGGCGTTTAAAAACAGTCTCCTCACAAAGTAAAACTTTATGAGTAAGATATATTAAATGCAATTTCTATGCAATTTCTGTGCAGTTCTGCCACGTTCTTCAGTAGTACATAACCTATTACATAATCTACAGGCATAATCTACCTCATCTTGCTTCATGGAAATTTAACTTCTAGCAGAAAAATTTCTATTTAATGTACATACACTGAAACTTCTTCAGTTATCTGAAGTACTTAAGGTACCTAGAGGTGAAAAGCCAAACTGTTCACTAGTGGGGCTATGACCCATGAGGTCACCCAAGGAGAAATTATCCTGCTCTTCTAAGAACATTTCTGGGCCTGGGGCAATTTTTTTAGGGTGACGGTGTATCTATTAAATAGTTTTGAAACATCAAGAGCACAGACACAGAGATAGTTCATTCCCTGACTAAAAAGTTCCTGCTTTTGTCAGCCCTCTCTGTCCACCTCCCGTTCACATACATTATGCTTGCTACATGTAATGTAAGAATGAGGTGGTTTCCCCTTCCTCCCAAGAACTCTGAAAAACATGCCACTTCAAAAAGCAGTCAACACCCTAATTAATTAAAAGGCAATTTCTAACAGCTACTATCTGGGCTTATCTAACTTTAAATGCAGTATGCTCCAAAATGTGCACAGAGATTATTGTCCCACTGAGTCACTGGCTGGGCTGGAATGTAAAATCTTCAAGAATCTAGCAAAGCATTTTTTACCACTTCAGGTGCTTAAGTAATTTTCAGTGAGAAGCTGTTCTCTTCATGCAGACTGGCTCAGAGGAGTTAACAAAAAAATAGGCAGCAGATAGCAAGTATTTATTGAAAATGGATTAATTTTAAATATTATGAATATATATTTATTATAAATATAGTAATATGTTAAATGTAAGTACCAACATGTATTTTTTTTATATGTGCATCAATAAAAAGAGTATGTATCCATACACACATGAATTACTAAAATACATTTTTGTGCAGATACAGCATCACTGGAAATAAATTAATTTTCATCTGACGGACTGTGGGTTACTAGTGTTAATAAAGATAGTATATCCACTAGAAGTATGTTCCCCCTTCGCACTGCCTTTTAACACTGGATTCAGGACCTGAGGATGAAAATATATAAACTGCCAACCACATCAGCAAAGCACCAGAACATGGAAGCAGCAGCAGGCCTCTACATCAGATACAGCAGCTGGAGAACAGCACCCAGGTCCCTTGATTTAAACACCGCCACCTAGTTTGAGGCATGATTTTTTAAGAGGTGTAAGCTGGATTTATATCTCTCTGCCTTTTCTGAATTCTGGCACCACACAAAGTCACTTTCATGGAGGATGCTTTCTTGCTCTTGCAACAAAACAGTGGAAGACTTCACGTGCCTATGGAAGAGACCGTGCTCCCTCCATCTTGTTTGCCACTGTCTTTGAGGTGTTTCTGAAGCCATCAGTAACTACCACATATCAAATATTAATTTCCCTGTATTTACTAGCAGAAAAATAATAAATCTTCAGCTAGTTTTTAGCTTTTGCAGCCACAGTACATATATTACATCTGCAAACACAGTAGGCCTTTATAGTCTTTGCTAAGATTAACAACTGCAAATAATTTTACCTAATATGTTGTCAACATAAGTGCTAAAGCAGCTCTCTGTGCATTTCTTAGTACAGATGACTCTTCTATTCATAAACCACTGTTTTTACCCCCAGAATTCAACTACTCTTCCATGTATTGAAAAGTACAGATACAGTGTTATTTCCTGGATACCAAAAAAATGCTTATTTTTCCATTAATTCACATTAGACAAAATACACATTCAGGTGTAAAAAAGATGGCAGCAAAGAATAACACAATAAAGAAAAATAAGTAATTGTAAAAATGAAAATTTTGCTACAGTTGAGCAAAAGAAAAATGAAAGTCTAGTAAGTCAAAACCTTGATAAATCCTGTCCATTGGAGTTAAAATGGTCTGAAGCTTGCTGAACATTATCTCTGGACAGAGTAAATCCTTTATATTTTATCCACACTACACTGCCCAATGAAAACACTTCACAAATCTCAAATGAAAGAAAGGTCTGTACCAATGTAACAAATTGAAAACCTTGTATTAAGCACTTGCCAAGTGTTTGCTTTTTTTTTTTTTTTTCCAAATAATTCAGATTTGTACCTGGCAGATATTCTCCTCAGAGGGGTCTAACTCCACAGAGGATTTCAAACTTTATTATGAAAATACTGCAACATATCTAACAGAAGTCTTGCAAAATTTGAAGGTACCATTATTTGCAGTTACTTCAGTTACTTTCAAGACTTAGTAGTTTGCCAGCCCCTCAAAAAAATGCTAACATGTGAGTCAAAATCTTCTCCACTCATTGATTTCCAAAAGCTACTTTTATGGTGCAGTATGATATTCAGTTTTATCCTAGAAGATATACTGATGTAGACTGAAAACTGGCAGAACAGCTGGGCACCACAGAGGTGCAATCAGTAGCACAGAGTACAGCTGGAGGGAAGTCAGCAGTGATGTACCCCAGGAATCAGTACTGGGACCAGTACTGCTCAGCATCTTCATTTATGACCTGGATGCTGGGGCACAGTGCACTCTCACCAAGTATGCAGATGACAGGAAACTTGGAGGAGAAGCTGATACACAAGATGGTTCAGCCACCTTTCAGAATGACATGGACAGGCTGCAGAAACAGGCTGACAGGAACCTCATACAGTTCAACAAGGGGAAGTGCCAAGTCCTGCACCTGGGGAGTAACAACCCCAGGCACCAAAACATGCTGGGGGCTGCCCAGCATGAAAGCAGCTTGGCATGAGACCTGGGGGTCCTAGTGGACATGCTGAACATACTAGCAATGGAACCTTGCAACAAGCCCAACAGTGTCCTGGGCTGCATTAAGAAGTCCATTGCCTGCAGGCTGAGGGAGGTGATCCTTTCCCTCCACTCAGCCATTTGGGCTGGATCTGGACTAGTATGTCCCAGTCTGGTCTCCCCAGTACACTAAAGGGAGGGACTTACTGATGCAAGTCCTGTGCAAGGCCACAAAGGTGCTTATGGGACTGGAATATAAGCAGAGGCTGAGTGTGTTGAGATTATTCAGCCTGGAGAAGAGAATGCTCAGGAGGATCTCAATGTGTATAAATTGCCTGGATTGGCTACTATGTCAAAAGAGAAGGCAACTTTAATTATACACACTGGCATTTGCTTCACTTAAAAAAACAGATTTTCCTCACAATCTCGAAGTTATGAAAACCCAAAGGGTGCCCTGAGTGTTTATAGTGATTATTTTGTGTGAAAACAAACCATAAAATACTCGGGTCCAACATACAAGTTATATTTCATGTATTAGTAAAAGAAATGGAGGTCACCTTAAAAGAATTTTGACAGCAGTTTTTCCTAGCAGCAATGACTACCATGGACTTCATAATATACAGCAAACATTCCCTCGTATCTCTTAGTATAGAAACCAATCTTAAACACTAAAAATGGCAGAAGCTGTATTCACCCTTTTTAAAATCTAATCTATCTCAAAAGATATGCAAACCATGAAGGTGTATATAAGAGATTCATATTTAGAAAGGCATGTACAATTGATTATTGTTATTTGCTAAAACCATGACTCAGTCTTTATAGTACCTTGCACTTAAGCTCTTACTTATCTTTAGTGATTAAAGTTCAATAGTAGCATGAAGAGTGATCCAATTATTTCATCCTCAGAATTCAGTGGCAAAAAGCAACCCCTAACAAGTAACACCCTTAGTATATTGACTAGTTAACTGTGACATCACTAGCTGATAGAAATAATTCTGCCTATTACTTTATCAAAGTAATCTGCATTTTTTTTTTGAAAAATAAAAGATACATACCATAGTGAAAAGACATTAAGTAAATGCTCACTAACCTTTGCTTCAGCTGTTTGTGATTGCAGGAGCTGTCGTATACGGAGAATGTCCTTCTCTATTTGTTGAATTCTCGCCACCCTTGCCTGAAATGAATGCATTTTCATTTTAGATTTTGTTCAGAAACTCCTTTTACTTACTGTATAGAATGACAACATGAAGAGTTCTTTGCAAATACAGCTGCCCACAAAAATACTTGACTTGTTTGGTAAATCAAGTGTTCTCCATAATAAAACACAGGCATGATTGTAAGCAATCAGAACATGGCTGAGTTGTTGGGATTTTAATATGAAACTCTTTTCTAACCTCATTGAGTCTATGGTTCTCTAATTCTATAAAGTCTTATGAGAATGATCATTTATTTTCAGATTTTAAGGAACTCTAAGCCTCAAAAAATGAGATCCTTCTTGTTCTGGCATGAAATAAAAAAAATTTCTATGTAAAAATTTTTTCAGTCTGTATTTTATTTTATGGTAATTAGGTTTTCTTCTACTTCCTACTAAATATTTAGGCTAAAACACTGGAATAAGTAAAAGCAACACATAGCTAATTTGCTTTTTTTTTTCCCCCCAAATAAGAACTACCATGTGAAATTATAAACTTCAGGGAATACTGCAAGTTGGTGTAAATAATTAAAGAAGCTAAGATTGCTACCAGTCTTTCAGTGCATCATTCTGAATAATA
The DNA here is from genome assembly GCF_003957555.1 of Calypte anna. NCBI lineage: Eukaryota > Metazoa > Chordata > Aves > Apodiformes > Trochilidae > Calypte > Calypte anna. The sequence continues at coordinate 26,408,349 of NC_044274.1, forward strand.
TTGTGCTTGTGTACAATCTTTACAAGAGAGAGCATCAACAGCTATTTGCTGTGAGCCAGCTTGTTTCAGGAAGAGGAGGTTAAGGGAAACAAAGCCCAAACATGAGAGATGAAAGAGGGAGGTCATTATTTTAAGGTCCAGGAGAAAGGGTGGCCAGTGCCTCTGTTACCTGAGCAACAGCAGGTTATCAGCTAATTACATCTTTGGGACTCTTACTACAATGCCAGCCTTGATATAGCTGAACTGTTCTCTCAATCCACATTTTGCATTGTAGGGTGTGTCACAATCAGGGTGGAAAAAAAATACAGAGCAGAAAGAAAGTTGAAAAACTAGCAAGTTCAGTATACTTGCCAAACATGAATCTTTCAGTTTGCACATTCAAGTATCAAGTGAAATAATTAAGAATTTGCTTTTATGTATTTGTACACCAATAGACCTCTATACAGCTTTGGCAGCTGTTCTTGATAAATGAAACCAAAGGATATTACCAGTCAATTTCACAAGAAGCACATGCAGAAGTAGCTACTTCCTATTTCATAATCTTTATATAATCACTATAGCCACTGCAATTTTTGTAAGCATGTGTTACACACATATATAGAGAGAGTAAAACAGGTGTGATAATCCCTTGGGCAGAGATTCATTCAGAAAACTAAGTATTTCAACATCTTGGTATACCTTTTTACCACTTAAAATTTAAAAAGAATACACAGGGAAGTACTACATCAGGGACAACTTTATTACCTTCTTAGCGATGAAACTACAATTTTTTTCTCCAAAAAATTTAATTAATTCTCTGATTATGTTTAGAATTTTACCAGCAGCCTATCCCACCTATTTAGCTTATTTCATCTTACTCTAGCTGAAGTTTGTTAGAAGTAAGAGAACTTTCCTAGAAGTTCTGGAGCCAATGAGTAACACTTTCTTCTGCGACAGAGCTAAGCAGGCACCTGCAGACAATCTCAAGTCTGCTCTTCTCTCTCTCGGGACTGGCTGAAGCCATGCAGTGCATGAGTGCTGCTGATAAACCATGATAACACAGTCATACAGCTTCCAGATCAGAGGCAGTCATCCAGGAAGATTAAACTTGGGTCTGTCGGAGTAGGAAAAGTCTACAGAGCCTTTATGTAGGTACCTAACAGTTGCAGAATATCTATTTTTACAACCATATGAATTTTCTGAAAAATCCCAATTAAATTACTTACTTTAAACTTAAATTACTTACTTGCTATAAACCAAATTAGTTAGAAATGTTTCTTTTTGTGCAAAAATTTGTGTAGAGTAAACCTAGTGAGAAAAATAGAGCCTGAGACTATTTTTATTGAGAGGATTTATTTTTATAGCATTAATAATAAAAAAACCCTGTCATCTTACCAAGATGGTTACTTAACATCTCTGGAAATAAGTGGTAATAAATAACTCAAATTATCCATCAGTTACTGTGGGGGAATACTTTTTATAACAAGCAAACAACTGAGTGCTCCATTTACAGGTTCCACATAAACACATTCTGAGTTACATTCTGAACTTAAAAGCATGAGAATACTGAGCATGACAGATGCAAAATAAAGCAGTTGTGAATATATGTCTGTTTGAAGCTAAAGTTGTTATAAATTATAAGTACATAATAATTAAAGAAATATTTTATTTTTAAGAATTTGTCTGCTGTCTGCTCACAAGTCTTGTTTAAACAGGCTAAGGATGGTATTTTTTGCTGAGTAGTTATTTTGTGTTCTGCTATCTGTATTTGTAAGGCTAACTAAATGCTATAAGTTATCGTTGTCTTTATACACAGTTTAAAGTACTACTACCAATACTCAAATAAAGATGGAGGAAAACCTTTTTTATTTCGTGTAGCAATGAAAGACCAATACCTGTGCACGCTTCTCCATGTCCTGACAAGTACCTAGTTGTTCTTCCATTGCAGCTCTGATTTGCCTTGCCTCATACTCCAGCTGCCTTCTGGTCATATCTGTTTGCAAGGAGAACTGAAATTAAAGTATAGGGAAGGCATTTTAGTAAATAACATTTTTAATAAATGATTTATTTCTCTGAACAAGAATAGAACAATTACTTTTTCATAACAGACTTCATAAACAAACAAAATGTGTAACTGAACCTGAAAACATGACTGCGTCATTAAAGGTGTTCAACAAGAGACTACCTTCAAGTTTTGTCAAATGATTAACCAAAATAGATAAACATTGAGACGGTAGCCTGGAACATCTGGTTACATATTTTGTCAAGATACCAGCAAAACTGTTATGTGTGCCATTAGTATCTTCAAAAATACTCAGAGATATCTTCCTACTGCACATGGTGATGGTGTTCATATTACTGCTATCTGTCCCTATTTTTAAGTATCCAACTGAAAAAATCACAAGTGCTCAATTCAGGAGAAAAAAAATCCATTTAGGGGAAAACACTCCAACTGATAAGACTTTTCAAAGCATGAGCAAAGCATTTCACTGGTCTTGGACAATTACTCAGTTTACAAGTAGGTGTTCAAGAGCACTCCTCCAAGAAGACCTCACCAAAGTAAATTCAGAGAGTCAACCATCTACAAATATATAAAATGCTACTAAGCGGCACCTGTCATTCTGCTGTGGCTGGAGTAAGTAGTGATGGATTGAAATTACCACAAAACAGACCTAGTGTAAATGTTAAGACATTCTAATCACATTAAGAGCCAAGTTAATTCATTATACATGAAACTAGAAACACAATCTTAAAACCTATGCTAGAGTGACACAGATACAGCTGACACAGTGCCTTTGGGAATGGGCTGCACTTGCTTCAATGCCCTTCTCAGACTTTCTCACCTTCTAGCGCTCTCATAAGCTCAGCCACGACTCAGTTAGATTTCACTGAAGTCCAACATGGAAATGTTTCAATTTTCTCTTCACATTTCCAGAATTGTGACTGGTATGAACTTAACTGGTGTGAACTTAACAGGTATGACTCTGTTAAGACAGGCAACCAGGTCTTCCCAACACTGTATGTGTGAAGGAATGCACTACAAATACATCCAAGCTGCTGAGGTCTGACAACAGTAACAGCTGTACTATATGGGATATAAGACACCTTCATTATTGCAGATAATGGTAACTTATTATAAATACTTTGGAGATGCCAAGGTAAAAGCTCAGAGCAGCAATAGCTGCAGAGCCTATAGCACCACTTTGCTTGCAGTTTTGAATGAAGAGCTCCTGTGCTAGAAGAATCCACTAAATAAAAGAATGAATAGAGAAAAGTCCTTTGGTAGAAAAAGTTAAAGAAACAGCACAGTGATATGTAATTAATTTGTCATAAAAGCTTTTCAGCATTCCTCACCATCATTGCCACTTATACTGATGGATATGAAATGAAATTTGTTAAAAAAATTACTTGAAAAAAATTACTTAAGTAAGCTTTACATAGTGAATGTTTTAAATTAAAATTATAGCCGATAATGTCACCAAATGCAAAAAATATATACAGTATTAAAGTAAGGATGATAGCACAGATACTTGACTAAGCATACAGAAGGTACTTAAGCTCATCAGCAATACAGAAGGTACTTACATTTTCAGTAAGGGGGAGACTATCAATCCTTTTAGTCAGGTTCTGAAGCTGGGCATAATACCAGTCCTTTTCTTTCTCCTCCTTCTCAAGCTCCGCAAGCAAAAGAGATCTAGAAAAAAAAACCAACCAGAAGTGGAAAATGTCTCGCCATTAAGATCTACTTACCATGTGCAAACCCAGAAATAGGCATTGATACCCATTAAAAAAAAGTTAAGCACGTGAATAGGGCACTAAATTATCTGATCCACCTTTCCAATGTCTCCTTAACAACTTTGTCACTCATACCACCATTATGGGTAAAATCAAGCTACTTCTGTGAGAACTAAAAATATTTAAAAGAGTATTTTTCATCAGATTTTATAGACAAGGTATCTTTAAGCTATTTAAAATATTTTAAATGGATATTAAAAGCATACTGCATAACTGAGTGGTATATGAGAAAGATAAGATTAATATATCCAGAGCTCCAAGAAAATAATCTACTAGACACTTTGCATACTATTTTGTCAGTCCTTCATGAACTATATTTAGACAATTGTAAATGTTATCAGTATAGCTATACAGCATTCCTTTTTGTAGTAATTTTCAAAAGATGTACACTGTACGGAATAGCCACTCTTGGGTCCTTTTGTGGGCTTGTTTGTTTTTAATATAATGTTATGATTTCTTATAATTTCTCTTTGAGCATTCTTCTTCCGACTGTTCTTCTGAGCATTCTTTTAATATTGTTCATTAACAGAAATGCTAAAAATCAACATTTAGTCAGAAGATAAACATCCACATACAAGTTTTCCCAGTATTATTTCCCACCACTTAAACTTCCAGATCTCTCTCTCTAAACTCAGTTTGTGATCTTCCTAAGCAAGTGATATGAACCTTCAGAATACACACAAAAGCACTGTGGGTAATTGCTACAAGTCATTCAGGAATAAAAACATAGCATATACCAAAATTACATATTTCCCCTGACTACTTCAATAATGCATCTCAGTAATGATTTGAGAGAAAGACAATATATGACAGAACATTGTGTAGAAGAAAGAATTTTATAGTATGTACTTTTAAGGATGCTTCATTTAGTTCCTGTTTTTAAAATGTTTTGAACTGGTTTTGATGACTTAATATTCATACTCTATAACCAAGCACCCTGACCCAGTATTCAAACAGAAAATTGAAAACTGTCAGGATCTCTCCCTACAACTGGAACAGAATGAAAAAGTATTCAAGAGAGCAGAATGTTTTTAAATGGGAGCAGAATGACAAAGTTTCAAATTTGATTCAAGTTACGTTTAAACAGAACTGTTTTCAAAATGTCAGGACTACACATTATGTTATTTATGGGGCACCTCTTATATCTGAAAGGTTTACAATCATAATTAGTGCAAAGAAGCTACAAACAACTACCATACTGTTATAGGAATCTGTAGCAAGATTACAGGAAAACAGTAATTTATCAGCCACAAGAATGGGTCTGGCAGGAATTCCTTAAGTCCTTTAGACAGACTGAAGGAAAAGCTAATAGATAAGTGCTCAGGATAAGCCTGGGAGGAAAGTAGTTTTCTTGGCATTCCATTTGTCCATACTTTCAATATATACCCTGGGTGATCTCTGTACACAGAGGCACTCTGCATGGCTTCTCCTTTTACCACCTCAGATGCCCACACAATGGGCAGTGTCCAGGTTGTGAAATCAAATTTGCAAAAGCACAATTAATGCAATTCTTATAGAAAGTATTTTACCAGTGAGGACTTGCAAATATGAAATAACTGTCTAATTTTGCTTCTGTCAAAGAACTGGTAGTAGCAACTGGAGGGATTACTTTCAGCTAAGTGAACATGTGATTAAGTTCCTCTTGTAAAACATAGGATATTCAGTTTGTGAGACACTATCATTCAATCTGTTTTGACATGCACAACAGATGCTTGAAGCAAGAAAATAACTTAAGAAATATCAGTGCTCCCTGAACAACATAATGTATTACCCAAGGCCAACTCCTTTAACTTAACAGTGTAACTTTTAATAATATTGTCTGAGCAATGCTTTATTTGGGATTACTAGTTTGCTATCACAGCTCCACAAGAATTCAGGTTGTAACGATGTCTTTAAGGCTGCACTTCAATTTCCTTGAAAAAAAGAAGCAAGTCTCTATAGATGTGTCTGAAAAACTTCTCCCCATGCTTAATATTACTATTAGGTAAGCACATCAGTCATACGTATGAGTAGGAGCTAGCATTCTAGAACCTCCTGAGGTTAGAGGAGCATTTACAGTGGAAGAACTGTTGCTGATCATGGCAAAAAAATGGATGGAAAACCCCAGCATAGTTATTCTATCCTTTTATACTATAGAAATTCTTTACACCAGCATTTTCATAGTATCCGAGAAAATGTGGCAAGTTTTTTTGAACTTTACAGTATTTTGAGTTAACAAAAACTTTCCAATTTGAACTGCTTGTCTGAGGACTGGGTATTTCAAAAGGCTTCTTTACTGTGGTATTTTTTGACAGTCCCAACAATATATAAAGCTGAATGAATGTGGAAAGCTAGTTTCTTCTTTTGGAATATTTTCTGCATAACTGTGTCTATATTATTCCCTGTTAAAAAGAAGGGAAATAAACTGTATGCTACTCTACTTGCATTATGTAAATTACAATTAAAAGTAACACTTCCATTTTCATTTCAAAAGGAAAACTCAAAAAGGATAGATGTAAAGGTGTAAGGTAAGTCATCCAGTCAACTCAATAGAATATAAGTAGGGGGAGAAAGAAGTCATGAGACAAGAGAAAATGCTCAAGAACAACACTAAGAAAATAAAAAAGGAGTGGCACAAAGCAGAAAGAATAAAAAAGACACACAGACATTTTCATATAAATTAATCATAAGACTATCAACTTTAATGTAAATTGCAGAACATGAAAAGGTGAAATGCTTAAACTTACTGCAAAAGGCAAACCAAGAAAAAAAATGTAACATGCTCTCAGAGAGATTCTCTTATTGTTAGTGTGTTACCAACTATATCTGGGAATAACCAGACAGAAAGCAGGAGATATTTAATGAATAGTGCATTCTAAATTGACAATCTAGAAACATACATACACCACTTTTTTCTGTTCTTTTTTTGAATTTGAAATTAGAGAAAAGCTAAGCAAGTGAGAAACAGGCAACTTCACCTTCAGTCTGGTAAGTGAATTAACTGATTAATATTCCTTCTGTCAGAGGATCCCTTTTAGCCAAGGAAAGTATTTCTTCAGTTTTTCTTGTCTCTCTTGTTTACATTAATAAACATCTAGTGAATTAGTTTATTAATAAACTTTTTGTCAATTGGCCAGGTTCACACACAGTTAATTATATGACTTGGTTCTCACCCAAACACTGCTCCCCACAAGCAGCATATACTTTCCCACTATGCCAGATACTGTGTGGAAATGTTCCCCCACTGCAGATGCCAAAAAATATTTTCTTCTAAGTAATTTTTATATTTTGAGGCTTGTCAAATTCCGTAAGTTCTTTGAAAGTCTGTTTAAGCTCCCGAAAAAATTCTATTAGCAAATAACATACATTTATAAATACATTTAGACACACAGAAACTGAGTAGAAACATCAAACAAATCCAGACACAAAGCATAGGAAAGTGTAAGTGGATAATTTTCTTTCAAGATTGTAGTGATTTCAGATGCATGATCCTACACACACCACACCAAGTTCTGATTAATTTTTTATTTATCAGAATTTAATTAATTTGGGTACCCAAGGTCCACATCAATGCCCTACATGTTCCTACACATACCCCAAAACAGCATAGAGAATTGGGCAGTTTGGATTATCCATCATTTCACTAATGGCCACTGATCTTGCCATTCCTCTAGAGATCATCTTTCACATGGCACAAATCTTTACCCCATCAGCTGTTGACAGCAAAACTGCTTAAGCTCATGTGAAATTAAAATATCCTTATCATCTTTTTCAGTGTCACTTGTAACAAAAATGAGTTCATTGTCTAAGATGTCTTTATTGCCAAGAAGAGTTTCCGAAGAACTAGGACCCTAGAAACCACCTGAGCAGGTAAGGATCACAGATCATAAATAAGAAGTGCTAACCAGCTTGGGAAAATTCAGTTGCTATAAGTTAATACTCCCTGCTCGAAGTGACTTGGAATTCACTTGAATAACTGCACTTCAAGATTTTAGTATCACATGCAGTAAAAAAAAAACACTGGAAGAACATAAATACATCTTTTTTTAACATCGAGAATGACAGTAGATTCTGAAGACTGGAATAAGCAAATGGGAGGAGATCCCCAAATTCCTGAAAATTCTTATGTAGCTCCTCAGGAATCTAAATTTTATGCAATGGTAGAAATATTACTAGTGTTCCTGGCCCGGGAAATTAAAATCAGAGTGGGTCCCAGAAGAGGTTAAGTACAGACCCAGAGGAAATTACTTTCACTCAACTGCTAGGACCAAAAGGGATCCAGACACAGTACTTCAGAGGAGAAGTGCACTGCTTTCATCTCTTGACTGCAAAAATCTTACTGAACACAAGGAAGGGCCCTCAAGAGGAGCTGTTTCTGAAGCACTGCCTACAAACTACTTATTACCACCAAACCTTTGTATTCTAACTCCAAAGTGGACTTTTTCCTTGTTAACTGGCACTCAGTATAAAACTACGGCGCTGCTGTTTATTTGGTTTTGCAGTGCCCATCTTGAAATCCCATCCATTAAGGAGCTGTCAATGACAGCCTTACACACAGGTCTCTGAAAACATCTGGGATTTCAGTCAGGTTCATTTTAAGATACTAAGATTCAACCAGTGGAAACAGCTGCATGCCCCTTACTTTGCATTTCCTTTGTAAGGGACTGATAAAGTGCTGCAAATTTGCATTATGACATGAAAGTGCATTCTTACGTGGTTACATTACCTTCCAAGAAAAGAAATCGCATGATTTTGTCAACAGAAAACATCAGATAGCACCATCACATTGTTACAGTTTCAGAATTAATCAACAGTGGTCAGAAGATTTGAAGGTGTTTGAGATGCTCCACTCCCTCCTTCTCTAAATGTATTTCAGATGCTGCTGATAAAATTAAAATAACCTTCAGCCAAAAAAGAGTAACAAGGAAATTAATATATTAAGCAGTAGAAACAGTATGTTGTTTTCAAGATTTTTTGTGTGTGTCTGCATCTAAGTATAAAGTAGATTCCTGGCTTCCTTACCTATCAAGATAAATATACCAGCAATCAAAATCACAGGCATGACTGCTAAATACTGGGTGTATCAGTAAGCTTTCATGTTAAAATTTTAAAATTAGAAGTCAATCCATATTGGATGGATTCAACAATTACATTTACCTCTCTTTTTCTAGCTCCTCTAAGTAACCAGTGCTTTCTCTGCTTCCATTCATAAATCCTCTTCTTGGAAACGATCCCATGGGAACAGGACTGCACTCTCCTGAGCGGCTTGACACAGACCCTTCCCGGCTCCCATATGAACGCACGGACACCTTTGGCCTTAACTTCACTCCCGGGAAGTTGGTACTTTCCAAGTTAAGTTCTGGATAATACAGAGCAAACATTTGCAGAGTTGAAGCTCAGCAGGGCAAATTTAAAAAACAGTTTCTCCTTAATTTTTTATTTTGTTGAAAAAAATTGACGATTTTTTACTGGAAATGTTTTGCATGGAAATACAGAGAATATAATGTGAACAGAACCGGTCTTTATGGTACACTTGAATAATGTCAATCATTTGGGCAGATGGCCAAACTGCAATCCTGCCAATTCCCACATGAGCCTGCCTCCCTCTTTCCCAGAGGACTTAGGAAAAGACAGAGTTCTGCATCAGTGTCATATGAATTGTTTTTGTGGTACACTTCCTAAATAGCTTCTTTCTGACAGGTCCTGCAGATGCTTCATTATCACACAAATGATGACACCTCCATTCAGCACAGGGCCTGCCAATACAGACACCCCCTATGACATTTCTGGTTTGGTGGCAGGGATAATGGGTACATATATATAGGGAATTCGGACTTGCTTTGCACGTATGATCTCCTCTAATGGGATGGTGTGTGCTCTGGGACATACTTTAGGGAAGAGAGCACAAATTCCAGTAAGGCAGCATGGAGAGGGTAGGGCATACAAGCAAGTTAAAAAAAAAGATTTTAAAAAATCCATCATTAACTCAAACATATTTTTTCTGAATAACTGAATGACATGCAAGTTACAGCAAAAGCAATTTATATTAAGCCCTAGGGTAACTGTAGCAAAAAGTATAGAAATGTAGGAACATAACTTTTTTTAGAGTATGTCTTTAAAAATCTTGGCAGAAATAACAGGCACTGAAACTATACCTAGCCATCAAGGTCAGCACTGGAAAGAAGATGCAGCTGTGTTAGAAAATTTTATTCTGAAGAAGAAACTTAGAAACAAAGGAACCCACTTAAAACATAATCCTAGATTTACCTTTAAGTCGTTCTAGTAAGTCAATTTGTCCAGAAGACGCTATTGCCTCATCTTCAATACTTCCTTGCAGCTGTTTCAGCACCTCCTGTAAGAAATCAGGCTTAACTAAGAAATCCCTAAAATAATAAACAACAAAGTAAATACATCTTACCCTGCCCTCAAGTGTACATTTAAGCAACAGCTACTTACACATTAATGTAAACTGTGTTTCACATGAGCAGTGATCAAGTGTTGTAATTGCTATCAAATATATTCTACAGTAGTACCCCAAGCACTGTCATAAGATAAAGTATATCCTGAATACTCATGCTCTCTGGTATTCCAACTTTATTAAAAAGCTCTTCTCAAAGCAAATACCAGCTATCTTGAATTTACCGATGTAGAAACGGAGGCAGAGATGAATTAAATTTCTCCATATGTGTATGTAGATTTAGTCTTGTAAAAATAAAATCTGCGTACATAACTAAAAATTGTAAATTATCTTGAATACTGTACTTTTAAAACCTAAAAGACATCAGAGCAGAACCGTCTCCCAGGATCTATATTCTGTAAGGCTTTAACAACACTGTACACCAGCAAAGACAGTAACATTGCTTTTTCAACTACTACTGCTACCCTCAAAAAAATGCTACCACCACCACCACACACTTGAGGAAAAGCCTCAGGATTCCTTTATGGTCTTACATTATATGGTTTACTACTACTACTACCACCACCATCATGCCTGCAAGAGAGATTTAGAATGTCTTCATGCAGCTAAAGCTTAAAAGCCAAGAATATTGCTATGTGCTATGGAAATGATGTATGATAGAATTATACAGCTGAAGGAACATACTTCTAATGCAGAAAAAGATTCACATACTAAACAATATCTACACTAAAAGGGGACCGTAAGCCCCCGGTGTCCCTAATGCTCAGTGGCCTAAATTCAGGTAGAAAACTAAATGCAAGTCAGTGAATGCTTTTTCCATACCATAATGGCAAATATTTCAATAGTAAAAACACACTGAAAAGACTGGCTGCAAGGCAAACAGCCCTTACAGGAATTTAAAATATAATTTTTCATGTTGTGACATAGAAAATATTTTTAGAAGCAGCAACAGTCAGGAAATGAAACCAACTCCAAAGAATGAAAGCTACTTCATACTTTTTATAGACTCAATGTCCAGAATTGTACTTCTGTTCAGAATGAATGAATTTTAGACAATGTAAAACATCTCCACATCACCGTTTTGCTTTTTAAGAGTCCGGCATACCTGTCAATATTTGTGGTTCTTGTAATTTGTACAGAAGGTAATTTTTAAATACATTTTGCTGCTTTCAAAGGAAATAAAATGGCATCTGCAACAACTCAAGATATTACTTAAAAAGACACACTACTGAGCTTTTCTATATTCAAAGTGTTGTTCCTTGTACCAAAAATCCTGCCCTACAAGTTGTACTTTTGTTCATGCTTCAGGGTGATCTCAGAGCATGAACTGAATTCAACCAAGGCAGCAGTCAAGACTGCTAATGGGCTTTCCCTCCATGCCTCCAGGCTGGAGCTAGTCCTCAACCAAAATCCCATGAAACATACATAGCATGCATGCTTGGTCCTCAACATAATTAATCTACAGATCTGCCTCTTGCTGTAATGCATGTTAATACTGGTGTAACCTTTAGAATCAAGTCTGGTGTGATTAAATCACTACTCTTGGCATGACCACTCCACTGTGCTTGTGTTTTTAAGTACGATCAAGGGCATCCTCATTATCCATATGGCCCAGCCACCTCTTCTAAGTAACACCTGCCTTGTCAGCAAAGTCAGACAAGCAAGTAATCTGGTGCTTATCAAGAAGGACTTCTACATTATCTGACATAAGGTCAAGTAACATTTCTGGATGGTAGTCTTAGCTTAAAAGCCTAAAAGGGCAACGTGGATACATGGAGTGATCTTGGAAGCTTTGCTGGCTTCTAAAAGAAGTGCCTGCTCAATTTAGAAATAATCTATTAATCCTGTTCCTCTGAGAAATGCACCTTGGTGAGGGAAAAATACCACAGCCTAAAGATCCAATCCTCCGGTTTCCTTCTTAGAAGCCTCTTTCTTACCTCTCTGCATAGCAGTTCTGCTAGTTCAGAAATTATATGATCAGGGCACTGAAGATCATCTAGTTCCAAGCCCCCTGAATGGGCAGGGACACCTTCCACCAGACCAGGTTGGTCAAGGCCCCATCCAACCTGGCCTTGAACACTACCAGGGAGGGGGCACCACAACTTCCCTGGGTAGCCTGTTCCAGTGTCTCACCAACCTCATAGCAAAAATTTCTTCCTAATGTCTGAACTAAATCTCCCCTCTTCAAGTTTTAAACCACCACCCCTTGTCCTCTCACTACACACCCATGTAAAAAGTGCTACCCCAGCTTTCTTGTAGGCCCCCTTCAGGTATTGGAAAGCTGCTATAAGGTCACCTCAGAGCCTCCTCTTCTCCAGGCTCAACAACCCCAACTTCCTCAAGTCTGTCTTCACAGGGGAGGTGCTCCAGCCCTCTGATGATTTTTGTGGCTCTCCTCTGGACACACTCATGGAGCTCTATGTCCTTCTTATGCTGGGGACTCCAGAACTGGACACAGTACTACAGGTGGGGTCCCACAAGAGCAGAGTAGAGGGGGAGAATCACCTCCCTTGACCTGCTGTCTGTGCTTCTTCTAATGCAGCCCAGGACATGGTTGGCTTTTTGGGCTGCAAGTACACACTGATGGCTCATGTTGAGCTTCTCACCCACCAGAATACCCAAGTCCTTCTTCCTCAGGGCTACCATCAATCCTTTCTCCTCCCAACCTGTATTGGTGCATGGGATTGCTTTGATCCAGGTCAAAGTATTTTTCTACTTTTCTTTTTTCTGTAGTACCACTGCTAAGCTAACAATGCTGTTATGAGGCTTTTATCAGATTCAAACTCAATCAAGGCACACTTTGAAATCTAACCTGATGAAACAAAGGTTTGAGAGGCACATGCAGCCCCTGGACCAGGTATTGCTGGAAAATGTGTGCTAAAACCAAAAACTGGTGAATTTACACTTTCACTTGAATAACAGAGCACAGAGAAGTTTTCTGCTATTATGCTTTGGAGGAAACCGGGCAAATTATGTATTACTGTGATAATCAATTTTTTTTTTTAACTTAATATAACTACAACTCAACACTAATGCTGTTTTCATGTATTTCTCCCATTTCCCCCCAAGATAATAACACAGTGCTTTGAAATAGTAATTTTCTACAATAACCTTATATTACATTTGATATAATGTCTGCTAATAGTATAAAATCTTCTCCACAGGTTAACATGAGTCAATTTAACTTAAGATAAATAAAACACTGTTTAGTTATACAAGTTTCCATAGTATTATTCCAAGCAAATCCTTTCCTGACTTGGTAGTGACTTACTGAAAGTATACACAAACGTAAGTGCATCTGTATGGCAGGCTGTTCTTCTTTTGAAGAATTTAAGTAAAATTATTTTAATGACCACTCAAATATAACCTAGTTTGTCTTGTCCTGCTGCAGCAGTAGAAAGGACTGCTTTTGCAAATGGAGTTGACCCTACGACTCATCATCAGTTTCTGTCTTCCCAGTCTCTGGACTGTGAATTACAGAAACAATGTCAATTTATTATTCTTTGTTGGTGGTGTTTTCTTTGTTTTTGTTTGGACACTGAATATAGCCCTGACTTGACAACTACTTTGTGAATAATTAAATAAAAACGTTCTGATCTATCAGCAACTAAACGGAACACCCCTGAGAGGAAAAGGACCTTAAGCTGAAGTACATCAGCCTGCTAAGAGTTGTAAATAAAAATGCTTAGGGCTGTGAATTGACTCATGGAGTTAATAAAGAAAGTGAACAGAGGAGCAACACTAAAAATGCCAGATTACAAATACCAATGATTTTAGATTTAGAAGAATCTTCAGTTTTTGAGATCTGTAAGTATAAATACTGTTACTCATTTTTTGAAATATTTCAAAATAAGGTGTCTGTAAAAAGAAATTCTGGTTTAGACACAGACTTTTCCTTTGGCAGGAAAGAGAGCACCAATGACAATTCAGACAAATCAGATACATTCGGTCTTCTGTAAATGCTGCTTGCTTCCCTGCTTCCTACCCCCTCCCCTTAAACAGAATAAGCTTTAGTACTTGCAACCCCTTTTCTAGAAGTTGTGTAGTCAGCAAATCCCAGTATATATGACAATATGAATATATGAAAGTTTCAATATGCATATACATTTCAAAAGATTTCCAGCAAAAGCTATTTTATCAATCATTTTTAGTAAGACACTCGCCATTTCTCTTCCTCCTTTTTAACTAATAATTATACTTGGGCCCATACTTGGACATTCATTTTATCCACATGTATGTGCACACATAGATTTCATTGTGTGTTTCTTTCAGTGTCTGTAAACAAAACCTTGACTGATTTATCTTTCAATTTAGGGTTTTTATAGATTATGCTTGCCTTGGATATCACTACATTTATAATATTTGAGCATGAAAAACAGGTTTATCTGCACAAATATTTTAAGTGTTTACAATTTCTGATAGTAATTGAACATCTTAACACCTTATAGGATGGGAATATGCACACTACATTACTATTATATTTAACCGAATCAGCAGTATTTTTACAAGATAGTATTTCTCACATTTGCACTCTAAACTGAAAGTAATTTTTCATGTTCAGCCCAGCGTCATACATTGTTTCAACTAATATTTGTTTAAAAGGACAGACATCACTAAAATTCAACAAAAACATTAGATGTCCCAGTGGAGGTAGAAGACACCAGAATACAGTTTTCTGTGCATTTGTGGATAGCATAAACATAAGCTCAAGGCCTTACATGACATTTCATAACTACATGAACTTGACAGTGCCTTAATTAACAGGGTTTGAGTGAGAGCTACAGAAGAAGCCCTTAACTTCTATACATTTTGGCACTATTTAATCAAGCTTGGTGTGAGCCTTTCTAATTGCCTGAAGCACTAACCTCTCTCGTTGCTCAGCCCTGTAGCCAGGTCCAAATTATAAAAGCAACGATGACAGCACTGCTGACTGAGGTGAAACACTGGAGCAACTCAACTTTTAACCTTGTAGGAAGAGAAGAGCAATGCTTGTGTGAAATGATGTTGTTCATTTTAGTTTAAAACAATGTCATTTTCTAAAAGAAAAATACTTGCTTGGCACCACAACGCTCAAGAGCTGTCGCTTGCTGTAACCACATACTGAAGCTAGTGCTAAGTTCTGAGTACAAGCCTGCTTTCAGGTCAACTCATGTTACCTGATTTTACGCTCAGAAAGAATGCTGTCTGAAGCACTGTCATTGACTAGACATATCACCAGCCCAATTTCACCTAAATGCTAATTAAAAAAAAATAAATTCTATTTCCTGAATTTGGATTCTCATAGAACCTTTAGTATTGCAATGATCATGTTAAAAATACTACTTAATGTGAAATCATACCAACAAATTTAAAAAGATGCAAATCAAACTCAGTTTAATGTTGCCTTTTTGTTGCTTAAACAAATTCACTGATACTTTAAGTGTCTGTAAAATGCTAAATTACTTTTATAACCGTATTTTAGTTCCCAAGAACCTGGAAGGAGTTCTTTGCAAATGTCTGTGCAGCCAGTGAACAGAAGTATCTTCCAGAATTCATAATTGGATTCTATTTGTAAAAATTAGTTATGGGATTTTCTTTGACTCACACACTAGAATTTGTCAAACGACCAACATATTCTAATAGCTTCAAAATTACTTGTATTGCTAGAAAATCTTATCCAGTGCACTGTCCCTTGCACATCACAGAGTACTAACAGTACTCTGCCTTCCCACATCACAACCCTGGTGTGACAGTCTCCTTTACATGCCTTAAGACTGACATCACCTCTGCCCTCATGGAAAGTATAGGTGTATGAGGCACCACAAAAATATTCTGTACATGACAATTCCAACTGAGACGAAGAAGAAAAAATATTTTCTGTGCTAACCATGATTACTGTTTTCCCTAGAAAGACTTCAGAAGTTCAAGCTTGTCTGGGGTCGGTCTCTTCTCCCAGGCAGCTATCAGCAGGACAAGAGGGCATGGACTTAAGCTCTGCCAGGGGAGGTTTAGGTTGGAGATTAGGAAGAAATTCTTTACAGAGAGGCTGATCAGACATTGGAATGGGCTGCCCAGGGAGGTGGTGGATTCTCCATCCCTGGAGGTTTTTAAGAAGAGGCTGATGTGGCACTCAGTGCCATGCTCTGGTAAAGAAGTTCCTTTTTTCCCTGCAGACTACATTCCTGCCAAGAAGTAACTTTCAAGAGAAATACCTCAGCCTCTAGAGATCATTACATAAAACAGTATTATTTTATGTAAGTATATATTTTAATCCTTACTATGGGCACTCAGTATGCTAACTTTGGAAGGTTTTTTTTTTAGAGTTGGCAAAATTATATAATAGGGTGTACAAATAAACTGACAAAATCAGGGCAGCATTGGCTACCTTAAAGCTGGTATTTCCTTAATATTGTAATGTACAAACTCAAATAAAATGCATTTTAAGACTTCTTTTATTGGTCGTATCTTCTCCATCTGAAGAGCAAAAAAAAAAAAATTCAAATTCTATTGTGTAAATCATTACAAACTAAGGTTTTTTAGTGCTACAAGCAAACAACAGATCTGGGAGTAGGATTCAGTGCAATATCCTCACCACTGAAAACTGACACAAGTATTGCACAGTACTGTCTTTAATCTATACTTTCGATTCATTGTTTCCCATAGTTTTCTTCTCAAAAGCAAAAAACTTAGTACACAAACCACTCATTTGCCACTTTGCACCTTGGACTGTTCTGCAGAACACTTTTGGTTCCTTCTACAATTCCTATTATTGCCTGCTTGTAATTTATGTTCCTGCATAAAGATTCCCCAGAGCTGTGCCACAACAAAATTCAGTCAAGTATCAAAGAAATCAAGACAAAGCCTCTACTGTGTGTCAGACAAAGCATGTATCGAAACAAGATTTAAAAACTGGAAGCTTACTGAAAAAACACAAGCTCTGTTAACGCAGCAGAGCACACAGTACCACAAAATAAGTCCCAGGATCCAGGAGGAAGAAGTATTAAAAAAATCTTAACTTTGGCCATGTCAGCCAGAACACTGAAAAATCTGTCAGAAAAAATGAAGTTGACTCATTTGAGTTGGCTGGAAGATGCACAGAAACAATGCCAGACCAAGGGCAGATTCAACACAGGCACCACTTTCTGAGGTACACTACTCGCATAGCAACAAGCAAACGAAAAACAGGGCAGGAAGTTCTCATCAGTTGGTGACACACTGGCTATTTAAAGAGAGAAAATTTATGTTCAACTGCTGCTAGTAGCAAGCAGAAGTTGGTTTGTTTTTTTTTTTATTACCATCTGTATCTGTGTGAAAAGGATCCTTCTCTAAATAGCTGTAAGTCAGGCATGCACTGGCAGAACTAGAATGAATAATGTGACGAAAACGAATGCCAGAACCCAGTAAATAATGGTAATGTGTCCACAGCTTCATAGCAGCATATTATTAACATCACAGCATGATCATGATACTTTGCAACTGCTTCATAAATTGCAAAGAAATTATAGGACCACACTGGCAATTCAGATGATTGACATGTGTAAGAAATGTATTTTAATGTAACAAACACTTTTTAAAATTATCTTAATATATTTCTAGAATAACCTAACAACTCTTATTTCTACCTTCTCATCAATTCTTCTGCCATTCAAATGTTCCCATGGCAAAGACCTGCAATGCAAAAAAACCCTTGTTTGTTTTCCACTTTTTATCTGATAATGTTACTTGGTGTCCCTTAGATCTGGTATTGAGGGAAACTGATCATTCTATATTAACTTTTCTCATGCTATTTATTATCTTCTAGGACTCAACAACCTTCTTCCCACCTTATTCCCCTCTCTCCTCCTGAAAAATCCCCTTCTAGTCAATCATGCCATTTAGCGAAGCTTTTCATATCACTTAGATTTTTTTGCACCAATATAATTCAACCTCTGAGCTGAGGTTCTTCAAAACAGGACTGAACTTCAGGATGCAGCATCTACCCACTCTGATAAAATTACGGCTTTTTTGTTTTCCTACCTACACTCAGTAATTCCCAATTACTGACTGATTTTTTGGTTCCAAACTTACAAAGTAACCTGACAATTTGTGAAAAAAAAAAAACATTTTCAGGTATTTTCAGCATCTGTGAGACCTCTTTCTGTGTTGTTGCCATGCTAATTTAGAATCCCTAATTACGTATAAAAAGTTAGGGCTGTTTTCCATCGTAACTTTTTTACATTTTGAAGTACTGATTTTAATCTGCCATATATTCCAATCACTCAATACCATGAGATTCTCCTGCAGCTCTTCACATTCTATTAATTTTCAACACACAAAATCAGTTGTGCGATTTTTGACTCACAAGTCTATAAGTCAAACTTTTTAATCTTAAATCTTTTTTTTTCAGATAACTTACGAACATGTTGCAAAAACACAGGCCACAGAAGAAATCTCCCTCAATTACTAATGGTTAAATAAGTAAAACACCTCCAAGTGACTATTCTGTTCTTCATTTTCTACCCTGAAGTTGGATAGTAATTAAAGAACCTTCCAAATCAACTTAATTTCTTCAGAAGACTTCGATGAGGGATATTACTAAACTCATCACAGAAATCCCAGTAGCCTCATCAGTTCCAATATTGCTTACCTCCTTCTCAAGCTATGCTTCTCCTTAAGAAAAAAAATGTTAACTTTCTGCCTGTTCTCTACTGTTGTAATTCTGTTCTCTGCTGTGGTTCCTGATGTGTCCATTACAAACTCATGCTTGCAGGTCTGTAGATCAGCGATTTTTCCTAAATATTTTTCTTAAAAAATGGAATCACATCTGCCACCTTTGGTAACTTGCATGCTGTAGCTGTCTGAATCACAGAAAGCAAGTCTTGATCTGTGTCTGACCATTCCAAGTGGCTGTTACATACTGAAGGACTTAAACACGTAAAGGATCCTGCAGGGAAATTACATACACACACACACATTTGAGAAAACAATGTAGATTCGATGCAGATGTCTGTGTGGCAGAAAAAAAGGAAGTTTTTTCAGTATGAATTCTCGTTTGACCGGGTATCTATCATTGTCAACAGACAACAATAAAGGGAGATATGTAAGAAAGCAAGTGGAAACATGCTGGTGAAGAACCTGAGGGGCCAGTGGATACCTGACTAACAGAGGATGTCTCTTAATCAGTAAGGCTGACGTAGCGTGGAATACACAGAGAAAAGCTTTGACTAAGAAGCCGTGCTTGCTGAATGGCTGCAACGAGGTTACCTACCATAGAATAACCTCAGGGACTATGAACAACCAGGCAATTACTGCTTGACAAACTGATTAAGACCTTTGACAGAAGGGAAATGATCTGCATGACAGAAGTTATAAAGTATCTGGATCTCATGATCACCCAAATAATTTATCTTCATTCTTATTTTGTAGTCTGCTCTCTCTCTAAAGCCAAAGGGGTCCTACCTCAATCTTTCCAACTGCTGGAGAGGGTGGAACAGATTATACAGTACAGCTGACAGTTCAGCAATTTCATAATCAAGTTGCCTTCAAACACTTGGGTGAATATAATTTCTGACATTTTACTACATCTGTTTTAACCCTTTGTTCTAAAGTTTCATTGTTGACACTTATTTGAGACAGGGATGAATTAAATTTGAGAAAACATCCACTGGGATGTTTTCTGCACAGTAGGGAAATGTCTCTAAACCTCTATATAAGCAGTAACTGTGGAGAAATCACAACACTGATTTCAGTTCATGAAGCAAATATTATCCACTATGTTGTATATGATTTGAACTCTTAGCAGAAATAAGAGCACACCAGGTAAAACAGATCACTTGGAAATCAGATTTCCAGTGACAGTTCTAGATATTATGCTAATACTCTAATGTGTAAGAGGATGCACAAAGAAATGCCCATCATACTAAATTCTAAGTTTCAAATAAAAATTTCTCAAGATATCCCACACACATTACTATGTGTAGCCTATTCACTAGCAGCAATTCCAGATCAAGTATATCTATTTTAACATAAGCATTTCTGTGTACTGAATGCTTTGCTTTCATAGCTTAACCTAATTCTTCAATTATTTTCTTTATTTCTGCATAGCTTGGTGA
Organism: Calypte anna; assembly: GCF_003957555.1. Taxonomy (NCBI): domain Eukaryota; kingdom Metazoa; phylum Chordata; class Aves; order Apodiformes; family Trochilidae; genus Calypte; species Calypte anna. The sequence continues at coordinate 26,428,590 of NC_044274.1, forward strand.
AACATTTGTTTGTGATACCAACTAGAAATCTTTAATCCAACGAAAAAATTAAAAGGGGAAAAGGTGATGGTGAAGCTACAAACACTCTCCTTAGAGAGTGACGAATAAGTTCTGTCATATGACACAGTAACTATTACCAGCAAAATTTACAATGTCTGGTATCTCAGAAAAATACCGCAGACTTCTGAAGATGCGGTTGCTATCATTAGTATGAATTCAACTGTATTTCTTTACCATCTACCTGAAGAACCCATAGCTACAGATAGGATAAGACAGATAGGCACTACATAATATATATCACGTAACAGAACTGCTCAGTTGTGTGTATCAAAAGGTCTCTGTGAACATCCTAGGCTTCAAATTTTAATTTGCAAGCACATGACTTACCACCATAAAATGAACTAAAAATTATTGTGCTGGTTACAATAGAATCTCTTAGCCTATCCTGTTGCTTTACAGAGAATATCATTAAACACTCATGATCAGAGACTGCTTATGAAAATAAATTAGGTTTTCAAGGGAAAATATCAAGAAATGGTGGCTAAGAAGACAGTATGATCATAAAATGAGGTCTGGTGAGTTGAAAGAAAAAGTAAATACTGAGTTACCTAATTGGTACAAAGACATCTCATAAAAGTAATCAGTCACACATTTCAAAAAAGACAATCCCTCAGCAGCCATTTTAAAGCAAATCTTATATTTTTATGCAAGGGAGATAAGATTTCAAATACTATCAGTACCTTTTGTGTTGCTAGAAGTGTAAACTTCTTAAAAGAGGATGTGATTCAACCACTGCTATACTATATATATATATATATGTCATATATATATATATATGATATAAAGAAGCAAGAACTTTGGGTTTTGTTTGTTTTTTTTGTTTTGTTGGGTTTTTTTGTTTGTTTTGTTTTTTCTTGTTTTAAACACTTACTGCTTATAGATCACAAAATGCTGCTTCCACAGAGGCTGACAAAGATTTCATGTCCAGAAAGCATAACAGCATCAAAACAAACATTTAAACATTTCAATCCAGTCAGTTATGGAACATTCTGAACATCAGTCTTCTGTTTTTATAAATAAATCTACCCTAACAAGCTCTGGGCTAGAAGCAGTACATTTTCCAGGATCCCTCTTTTTAATGAAACAAGCAAGCTACTGTTAGGCTGCTAACTTGCTAGTCCTGCTAAGGATTTGCATATTCATCCCTTCAAACCATCATAAAATTATATTACAGGAAGTTATAATTGCAGGTAAATCAAAATGCTAGTTAATATCACATGTCAGTCAGATGTACAAAGACACAAGCTTCCTCGTGTTTTCACAAACCCATCATGACAGAAACAAGATGAAAAACAGGCACCATGGCATCTTTAGCACACTGCTTATCTTTGATTCTGCTATTTGAGTATTCATTAATCAACCTCACAAAGTATGCGCAACACTGCACTAAATCTGGGATATTACTATCTTGTATGATTAACATTTCTTTTGAAACCACACTGAATTATCTTATCTTAGCACTGTGAAAAAACATTCAAAATCAAAATCCTCAAAATATTTTGGTGCTTGCTTTTTCATTTAGACAAAATAATTTCCAATCCAACATAACAGAATCACAACGCTTATTGCCCTACTGTCTACTTGGTGGAAGAAATCCGCAAACACCATTCAAGTCAAAAGTAAACCATATTTTGAACATGCACTGGACAGGATAGTTAACTAGATCCCTAGGACTTTGTCTTTTAAACCTGATTTCTTTGAAACAAATAAACAAAAGAACCAAGAAAACCTACAGGATATGATTAAAACTAAAACCTTTATATGAGGACAGTGATCTTCCAAAGAATCACCCTCCACGAAACAAAAAATAAGAAGTGTGTATTTACCTGGTTGGTCAGAACATTTCTCAAAAAACAAAACAAAACAAAAAAACCAAAAAAGAGACATTTTGCCCCACCAAGCATCACAGATAGTAAGTAATGAAGATGGCTTCCTTACACAAGTTGACACACATTACGCATTTACTGTAGAATCCAAGCACTCAGAGTGAGTGGGGAAACCAGGCATGATGCTCCTCTTCTGCTACTTCCAAAATACTGAAAGTTATGTTGCATATACCTATTTTCCACAAAGAAAAATGCTATATGAATCAGCTATAACATAAAAACCAAACCAGAACACCCCGTTCGAACAATCCTTGTCTTTTACAAGAACCAGGCTGAAGAGTCTGACAAAGTCAGTCTCCTACTTTTACATGCACAAAATAATACAGCTGACTTTAGACTGCTCTTTATCTCTTCAACACTTTAGGAGGTTTTGATTTAAAATAAAACAGTTCATTTTTTTCTAGATTTGTCCAAAATGTGTTTTATGCAGTTACTGTTACTATCTATATCTTTACCTGAAACTGTTTTTCTTCATTTATGAGCCAACATCGTTATTTCATTAACCATCAAACAGCGTATTTGTTGATTTAAAGAGAACATTCTATCAGACCAGACTGCTGTATTTTATCTGACAGTGAGCCAATAGTATCAACTGAATTTCCTAAATTAGTTATAATACTCGGAGGGATTTCTTTTGTTTGAACACTTAATCCATAGGACAACACAAATTAAAAAACAAAGTGGACACTGGTTTACTTATCATTTTGGCACTCTGGTTACCACATTTATTTTTGTTTACTCATCATGTTGTTTTCTGGTCAGCAAATGGACAATTTGCACTTGTATGAAATTTAGCTTTAAATACAAAGTGTTCAAACATTGTTCTTATATAGGTCAGTAGTAGTTTATAATAAATACATGTACAAGATGAGCTCATGTTAAGCTTTTAATTCCAGTATGATTACCTTATATTCCTGAAATGAAGCGACTATAAAGATGAGACACGCTTACACAACATTTCAACATGACTACTTGCAAAATCATTATCTTTAAAGATATGATATTGTCCTTAAAATGCCCTTCTCAACTTTTTCCTTTCACAACCAGTTAAAGAAGGTAAGACAAAAGAAGAGACACAGGCAAACATTTTAACACTCCAAAAAATCATTGTGAGATGTTTCTGCACTAGCCTACAAATAAAAATTAATGATGCAAGTACAGTGATGTTTGCCACGGAATCATAGCTTATTTTCCCCACAGCAGCTCTGCCTTTCCTGCAAATATGTGGGATTTTGCTTGATTTGAGCGGCTGCTACAGCTCAGTGACATACATGATTCTAAAAGACTTTTTTCCAAAATATTTGAAAATTCAACTACATACATGGTAGCCAAAAGCCCTTCCATCTCCACTGCTTTGGTTCTTCCAACTACTTTTGTTCTAGTTATCTCTAATTAAGGCACCAGACCTATAGAAACCATGCAGTTTCTTTCAGTGGAACAAAGACACCAAAAGCTTGCAGAACTGAAATTATCTTTTGATTAAAAAGATTCCTGCAGTGATCCTTCATCCAGTGGTTGCAAGATCATTCCTAGATCATCCTGTAGGTTCCAGTCAAGTCAAATCCACACTTCAGCCCTTTCCAAACACACGTGAAACAAACAAGGGAAAGAAGCTTTTTTGTTTAGGTGCTGAGGAATACAGTGGATTAGGATTTTCTTCATAAAGCACAGATTTTAGAAAACCCAAATTAATCTAAACAATCTCCTTCTCAACCTTCCCTCAAATTAAAAGGAAACATATTGAGTTTGATATTTTAGTTGGAGGCTCTTTAGGACAAATGCTTTTAAGTCCAGAATGGCATTTCAGGAGAGAAAAAATGTGACACCTACTCTTAATATGCTTGTAAGCACTCCTCTGTGAGCATGATAGAGCCATTTTCCATATGGCAGTGTGCCAGGTTTGAAGTAAGGACAGAAAGCTTTTCCACATCTCAAATTAATGCCCCAGAAACCAGCTTACACATCTGGTCTGTCTCTAGCTCAGGGAAAAATTAATTATCTACACAAAAGAAAAAAGAATTGTATGGGGACAAAGAAAAAAGAACTGTATGGGGACAAAATAGGATGAACTGTATGGGGACAAAGGGAAAAAAGACGTTTTTGCTCCCTTATTTTAGGCTGCAATTAGAGGGAGAGAAGTGCCTGAAAAATCTGTTATAATTTTATATCCTAAGAAACAGTGTATAAATGAAAGAACTAGCAACTGCTAATGCCAACCACTATTTCAAGTAGCTGGTGCAATGGAGTATAATTGCATTTCAATTTAGATATCAGAGACATTGTCATTTTACACTGCAATGCAAGGATTAAGTATATTTGAAAAATGTGTGCTTCTTTCAAGTGCTGTAACTAGTGGCAGTGCTTCAAAAAAGAAAAATTTTCTTCTTTCAGTGAATATACAGGTCACAACCTACAAGTTGGAGGAAAAGAAAGCTCAGTTCTAAGTATCTTTAATAGCTATATTAATCAGATTACTGTATTTAAAAGAATGAAGATTAATTGTAATGGAACAGTTCATCTCTAACATGAAAATATGGGAGAAAACAGATAGATATAAAAATGTTTAGTATTTAGAATATGCCTACCCTAATACCGGAGCATATGCAAAGATACCAACAATTCTGAGCCATATTAACTGAGATAGCAAAAGCAGACTGGTTTTACCAGCTGTTAGCAGAAAGCAGGATTTGTCAGCTTAGGAAGAGCATTAATGCCACGATAATGCTTCTGAAATTCCACCTTGGTCCCCTATCATGGATCACATGGATGCAGCTGTGTATTTGTCTTCCCACTGATAAAAATCCATCTGAATTCCAGCTGAGACTAGTGTTTCCTCCTGGATAGGTGTCAGCTCTGAAAGCCTATACCTAGCCAGTAGACCCCAGATGGACAGATCTGGGTGAAATTAATCATTATTAAATTCTCAAGTATAATTTAGGCTTTGGGAGAGGCTGGAGAACTTGTGGTCTTTATTTTATAAAAATCTCTTAAATACTGTAACTACATTAAACCCTCAAACCTTTAAACTTACCTTAAAACACTCCAGTCTCTCACACATTTTCAAGAACTGAACAATGCTTGCTTTGTCAAACTATGCCAGTAGACTGGACTTCTGACCAGTAAGTACAGCAGTGCTAGAATGGTAATGCTTACCATGATACACCAGGAAAGAAACTATGAAAACTGGAATCTGTTTCTAAAATACTGCTTTAGAATAGTTCCATCATAAAATAAAAATAATAGTAATTCTTCACTAGTTCTCCCTTACACAGCCTGGAGAAAGACTTCTATAGGAATCTGAAGCACACAGAACTTGCTGAGTGACTACCAGTCCATGACACAAAAGGCAGTAACAGAAACACTGATGCACGCAGCCATAGAGACTGCAATACCTTCATATTAGATGCCTCTGTTTCCAGTTTTGTTAGGTGATTTGAGTTATCCTCTAGCTCTTGCCGAAGGTTGGAGTTCTCCATCTTTAATGCCTCAACTTGCTTTAACAATTGATCATATGAAGCTGCAGCCATCCTGGGCTACTCTTGGCCCTAAAAAAAAAGGTAAAAGAAAAATATTAAATTTAAGCATTTTAGATTCTGTAAGCATCTCTTTCTCATTTACCACTGAACTTTATAAACCAACCCAGTAATGCCTAGAACTAATGCCAGTTCAAAGACTTTTTTTCAGTGGGCTTCCATTCGACACACATGATTAAGCAAATGAAAAAGTCTCATTAACAACTGTCCTAGGTACTAGGGTTAGTCAGAATACATGAAAGCATCATACATAATAGCATCGTACACCATCATACAAAAGCACTCTTACTATTTGCACTTCAGTTCTAACACTAAAGAACTATGCAGATAATAGGCCATATTTTGGGGTAGATAACAAGCATCATCAACCAAAAGTAAGAAAAGAAGCTTAAATACACCTGTACGTTAAATAAGCATGGATCCAGTTTCTGAAGGGGAGGTTTGTTTTGGTTTGTTTACTCTCCGTCCTGCTCCAAGTTCCTAAGCTTTCTGTTGTGTATTTTATTTTTATAACATGGAAGTAGGACATTGCCACTAAGAAACAGCATTCTGCCACAGACTAGCAGTCATTTCCTGATCTATTCAAATGGCAAAACTTGCTACATGGGTTTTCAGGAAAAAAAAACAAAACAAAAAACCAAACCGATTACAAACTGGGCAATCAAAAACATCTTCATTTTTTTTGTTCAATAGATGCCTAAGTGGACAGAAAGCAACACTGCCAGAGGCAGAACCTCACTCCTGCCATTTTGGAGCCATGCTGCCTAACTACAGCTCTGCTGATTGCCAAGACCCTTTCCAGAGGGGTGCCTGTACCAGCAGGAACCGCAGCGATGCCTCGCATCTGCTCCCCACTACCAGGGCATTCACACTGGCACTTCAGGACAAAGCAAAAATTTTAAAGACAGCCTCCTATGGAAGAGGGCTGGGAAGTGTATATCATACCTTTTGGGAGCATAGTCAGTACCTCCACACTGCAAACTGGACAGAAGGCACCCAGTGTGATGTTACCAACACACAAGCTGCAGGGGCATCTGCCTCCAGCAATGCCTGACACCCCACTGGCACAGGCTTCTGGACTTTCTCCAGGGCATGCAGATGTATACCTATCTATCTTCCCAGCCCTCCCAATAACTCTTATTTCTGCCTGTAAAGGTAGGGCTACCACATATCTTAGAAGAGTAAACTACGCTTTACAAATAACACTTTTTAGAAATAACCTACCCCAACTGCACCAAGGCATTCAATACAGTGCTACATGTAAAACCACATCCAGTTGCAATACAGACAATCAGAAGAACTGTATGTGGATAGGGTAGCTCAAAGATAAGATGCAGGACAACCTGATGTACCATGCAGGACAAGCAGGTGATCAGGCTCTGTCAGCATGGGTTCACAAAAGACAGGTCCAGCTTGATAAATTTAATCTCCTTCTGAGACAAGGTGACTTGCCTAGTGGACAAGGGAAAGGCTTTCAATGGTGTATACCTGGACCTTCATAAAGCCTTCAACACCATTTTCCACAGCATTCTCCTGGAGGAACTGGATGCTTATGGCCTAAATTGGTTCACTCTTCACTGGGCAAAAAAACTGGCTGGATGGCCAGGCCCAAAGAATGTCACGAATGGAGCTAAATCCACAAGTGGAATTCACAAATGGAGCCAGTCACAAGTGGTGTTCCGCAGGGCTTATTACTGGAGCCAGACCTGTTTAGTATCTTAAACAATTATCTGGATAAGGGAATTATGTGCAGCCTCGTAAGTTTGCAGATGACATTAGGAGGGAGCGGTTATCTGCCTGAGGCTCAACAGATGGATCTGGACAGGCTGGATTGATGGGCAAAGGCCAAATGCATGAGGTTCAACAAATCCAGATGCTGGGTTCCTAAGCTGGGTCAAAACAATCCCATGTGATGCTAGAGGCTTGCAGGAAAGTGGCTGGAACACTAACTGGCATAAAAAGACCTGCAAATGCTAATGCTGGTCAACAGAAGACTGAATATGAGCCAGAACTGTGCCCACGTGGCCAAGGAAGCCAACAGCATTTTGGCCTGTATCAGGTATAAGGTGGCCAGCAGGAATAGGGAAGTGACTGTCCTCCTGTACTTGGCACTGGTGACACCATACCTTGAGTACTGTTTAGTTTTGGGCCTCTCACTACATCAAGGACTCTGAGGTGCTGGAGTGAGCCAAGAGAATAGCAGTGAAGCTTGTGAAGAGTCTGGAGCACAGACCTCATGAGTAGTGTCTGTGGGAACTGGGGTTGTTTGGCCTGGAAAAAAGGAGGCTGAGGGGAGATCTTATCACTCTTTACAGCTACCTGGAAGGAATCCTAGTGAGGTGGGGGTCAGTTTCTTCCCCCTAGTAACAAGCAGCAAGACCAGAGGAAATGGACTTAGGCTGCACCATGGGAGGTTTAGACTGGGTATTACAAGAACTTTCGTCACTAAAAGGATTATCAAACACTGGAACAGTATATTATCATATACTGGAACAGGCTGCCCAAGGAAATGGTGAAATCACCATCCCTGGAGGTGTTCAAAAGATGTGGTGGTTAGGAATGTGGTTTAGCAGTGGACATGGCAGATTTAGGTTAATGGACGGACTTGATGATCTTAAAGGTCTTTTCCGACCAGAACAATTCTGTGAAGATGATGGTGCTGAAATCCAAATTGTTGGGCTGGAGGCAGGTAAGCAAAGATCCCCCCAAACTAGTCTGTGATAAGTATTTTAAAATTATTCATTACTGACCTTGCCACAATAAGTGGCATCAAAATTTGCTCCCATAAATTCAAGAGGTGTCACAAGGTCAGAGAACTACATGTAATACACAGGGAACTTGCTGAACTGAGGAATGGAGCAGCAGAAACTGTGACAGACTGAAAGCCCAACAATGTAAGGTCAGTCATGTGGGCATCTTGTCACCTGGATTGCGTGCGCCAGGAGAAGGAACTCCAGGCTCTGACAGCTGCCCTGCAGGGCGCTGGAACGCTGCCAATGCAAGGCTGGAACAAGAACAAACACAATCCCTGGAGTTATCAAATCATTTTACAAAGATGTGTAAGAAAAGTGAATTTAAGTGGGTGCTGAGAAAGATGTTAAGTGATTGTGGTAATGGAGGGTCTCTCACATGAGAAGACACTTGACAAGCAAGCCTTTGGGAGGGGAAAACATTCAAAGGGAGAAAAATTTTTCTGTTAAAGCAAAATAATGACACAGAACAGATGGTAAATCATTCATTTACCAATGTAGGCTGGCAACATCCACTAGAAGTTGTAAATTCAGCGACACACTTGTCTAACTCACTGCACAGGAAGGAAATGGACCTAGTGGTTCAGAAATCCAATCTTTTATTCCTAAATATTAATACAAAGTATTGTGCTTACTTTCCTACCTTCAACATATTTGTATCTTTTTCTCCTGAAGTAATGAAATGTAAAGCATCTCAGAAAAGACACCATTATTTAATTCTAAAACGAGGGAAATGGACACAGATAATTCAAGACCACAAAGCAGCTTAGGCTTTCTGATGCTGAACACTGCAACATCTCTCATGCACTTCGTTTGTACAGTGAAATCACACAGCTCAGTTTCACACAAGCTGTTTCATGTATACTGAGCTAGCATCCCCAAAAGGAAAAACTGCCTCTCTTTTGGAAATAGGTTTTACAAGTAGCCTCTAACTAGACATATCATATCAGAGTCTGGGTACCAAAATCAGCCCTTGGATTTATGCTCCAAAATATCTGCATACAAAAAAAACCCAAAACCAACTTAAAAAAATCATCCCCTTCTTGTAACTTTTAAGTGGTCAAAAACACCTGCCCTGGCGAAAGAGTCAAACTCAGTATCTTCTCAGTCAAATAGGGTTCACAGCCACAGATCACCTCAGTCACAGCAGGAGTAGCCAGTTCAAAGGAAAGCAAGGAACGATTATACACATGGCTCACTCACCTGTAGATGTAGCACTGCATGTAAACTATTGAACACATTGGGCCAAAATCAGCTGAATATAGAACAAATGACTCTTCTTCTTCCCCGTATGAAAACACTACAGTGGGGGGGACGTGGAGGGGAAGAGGAAAACTCTGGCCTCCAACACCCACTTCGGGTCTTACTCAGCCAAAAGGAAAATGGATGACCCACGCAACAGAACCTGCCTTTGTGAAGTTCACTATTCTGCTTCACCCAGGCTCCCTTCTGCACTCTACCTGCGTTTCTTCCTCCCAAAATGGTTATCATTAAAGGGAGGAATGGAGACATCCTTCTCTCTAGTTTGCTAATAACCCTTTCAGAATACAGAAACTTTGAATTCCCTGCAAGAAACACCTAATATCTTGATCTTCTACTTCCCTGATCCATATTTCTCATTGTTAAGAGGATTCTTCTCCATCTGCTAACAAAGTAAGGTGAAATTATGACAAGAAATTTCACACTTTCCTGAGCCAGCGCTTTGCATGAATATACAAATCAAAGAATTCCAAGCTCAGTATAATTCCTTTACAAGCTAGAATTAAGGTTAATGCAAATATTCTGTTAAAATTTAGACATATATTTTTCTGTATTAGGAAAACTGTACCAGTAACAACTGCACAAAAATCAAGGAATCTAGATGCACTCTTTTTACTCTCAAACCCCAAGACACAGGAAAATCCTGCAATATTTTCTGAAATCTTACCATTTTGTATTGATCGGTGCATTTTTCTTTGAAATCAATAGGCATATATACTCAACATGCCCTATACACATTTCACTTATGAACCCAAATAAGTTGTGGTATTTTAATTAAATCTCCTTATGAAAACATTTCAAATTCCCACTTCTATTTTTTTCATCTGTAAAAGCTAAAAAACTATCACTGTTACCAGAGCATTCTATTTTTCTAAAGCAACTTTTGTAGAACATATTAGTCTTAAGTCTTTTCAGAACAGACACTAAGAATAATCCAAGATATAAAACCCTACTGTGTTTTTTCAACAAAAGATACAGGGATTTCGCATTGTCTACCTATAATGCTAGATGAAATTTTGGGACAGCCACAACCTATTTGGTTCAATTTTAGAAATCTTAAATGGAATAATTTTTCTGTCAGCCACAGTAACTACATTTTATGTGCGGTTTTTGTCTGTTTGTTTTGGTTAAGTTTTGGGTTTTTTTTTTTGTTAGCAAATAAGATGTATACCTACCCTAGACATCAAAACCAGTATAAAAAAAAAAAGGCAACACTACTTTCTTCAATAAGGCCCCATCCAAAAACACTGATGTCAACCAAGGCTCTCGTTCATGTAATTTATTTTGTATTATGAACTTTGTTGAGAGTGAAAACCAAACGTTCAACTAATAAGCAAACATGGCTGTTTACCACCACCACCAGTTAGTAGATGTGCTTCTCTGTTCTTAAGTGAAGATTTTTTACAATGTAGTTTATCTTCTTAATATAACGACTTGTAACCATTGTATCTTAAGTTCATGAATATCCAGATTACAGTTTACTAAATTCGGGAAGGACTATCAACTCCGACTTTTTTCTACATCCACAAATTTTACTGAACTCTTCAGTGCTGAGCCAAATCTCGTCCTTATTGTTCTTTACCATTTTGTCAATTTTTATCATTCATTCCCATTTGACTAAAGGGGAACTGTTTCTTCAGGGGCACTGAAGAAACACTGAAGTCAGGGCAGAAGTAGTCATACGGTAGTCACAAGATTTTTCCAATAAATTTCACCTAAATGTATTTATAAACAGATTTTTTTAAGCACTAATGCTAGGGCTCTGAATTGGAAGTAGTTTGTGGTAGGACTGGGAGGGCTGCACAGGTGCCTGCCACCAGCTGTCTGCCCTACCCACCTCTGCAAAGTTCCCACCCAGGGAAGGAAGATGGGTTCAGCTGCTCAAGTGGCAGCTGCCTAAACCACTGCAGATTTCTGCTCGACTACCAAGGTAATCTGAAATAGTTGTCAGTTTAACTTAGTCTGCTGGTCTGTTACCCATAGTGATTCAGCAGCTGTTACACAGCTATTTTCAAAGGAGGGGCAAGACCAGACAGAGGCAAAAAGTCCAGCACAGCTGTCCCAAAGTAAGTCAGCCTCACTTACTAACTTCAGCATCAAGTGGACCACTTTCATAGTTACCTTTATCAGTACACTCAAGAATCAAGTGAGGTCTTCTTAACCTTTCTTACACTGAACATAAACTATGCCAGTTTGCATTATTTCAGTTTCTGTGACTGAATCACGTATTGGAATTTTCTTTTTGTTTGAAGCTTGTCTTCAAGTTAAATTGTTTATATGTACATATCTTTCTGCTTGTCCTTTTTCAACTCTGTCAAAATATAAGCACTCTTAAGTGCTGTATTTAAGAACTTCACAGAAATGAATTATCAGTTGGCCAAGGGCTGTCTTAAGCATTTTGCTTTGGGGCAAGCTGTACAGCCTTGCTGATTTAAAAGGATTTATCCTTTACAGGCACTGCTTAATAATCACCTTTAATACTCCTACTCACTGAACACTCCAGTGGTCTCAGATCATAAAACCCATCATCCTGATTCTTTCCAGAGAGTACAAAAAAACCCTATTTTTGCCTTCTTTGCCATCATGCAAAACAGTAACAAGGTTATTTCCACCTGGTAATGAGCCTATACTATACTGAAATGGCTTTTGTTGCCACCATATTTAATCTTCCTATCCCTATGTGCATTTAAGAATTAACTCCAAAACTTCTAGTCAGTAGCAGATAGAAGGGAGGCTATTTTATTTGGTTTTTCCTCATCTGTGTCTAGGTGGGCATACACACATAACAAGTTTGAAAGTGCTGTAAGGCTCTGGGTGTGGTTAAAGAGAAGAAAATACTCAGTACGGAATGAGAACTGCCCCTAAATGGAACAGCAGATCTGGAGCATGCTCAGGCCACGACAGAAATGCAGGAAGAAGCTGAAACAGCTATCATACAAAACTCCTTTTTGCCAGCTGTTTTACCTACAGAGGGCATTTTTATCAGAAAGGGAATTGCAAGTTATGTAACACTACTCCTTTTAGTAGATTTGAAAAAGATAACATCGAAAAAATTAGAATTCTAGAAGCTTAGAATTTTAATAAAAGAATGCTAACAATCCAGAACACATACCTATTAGTATATATATACATATATATATATAAAAGAGAAATCAAGGAGTCATACATTCTGGGCTATGAATCCAATAGTTCATGAATCAAGTTCATCTTTTATTTCACTGACAAGAAAAAAGACCCACTTCTTCCTTTTTAATTCTGAGTTGGGAAGTTCTTTAGCTGGTTATGTGCTGCATGCAGAGTATGACTGTGACAAAACAAAACATGACTTGCATTTAAATACTGTATTGAACAGAAAGCAATCGGAACACCATTTGAATCATGACTTACATTGGACCAGGGATGATTCACAAGCCTAAACACCCACTCTTCATGATGATCATCATCTTGATTATTCATGGCTAATTGTGTATGCCATCACTGCACATGACTTACTCCTGTTTACTTCCATTTTTTCATAATCTTCCAAGGATTCAATTCCAGAAAGCTTAAACTATTAAAAAAGCCTGAAACAGGTTTTTATTTTTCAGTTTTAACTGAAAGCACAAACTAAACCCCAAACCATTCACACTAAATAAAACAGCTTTAATTTAAAAAAATTTTAAAACATAGTACTTTCCTATAGTGTGTGACTTATCAATGTCACCTTCAAGCTTCCCTTCAGCACTTGAAGGAAAGAGCTATCATTTGCCTTGCAGGAAATGCGTCAGAATCTGTTCACACTTTCCTGTGTGAATTTTTAAAATCCAACATTGGAGACTTGGTCTTCACTGATATTAATTTAACATCAGAGCATCTGATTTGCAGTATAGTCTATTTTAAACAGTATTTCATTATATCAATAAAAAAAATAATGAATCACGTTTCACAAACATGAACAATTCCTCAACTTAATGAAGACACATACTGAAATCCAACATAACAATTTAGAGACCAAAGGAAATTATTTTAGCCATATACATTTCCAATTTGTTGTATTATTCTACGCTGATGATGAAACACTGATGACACAGTGTACTATGACAATATGTATCAGAACGGAACATTTATCATAACCAAATATATTGTACAAATGTTTCTGCAAGTACCATGACAGCACTTGAGGGACGATATTTAGGTAACTTTGAAGTAATAAATGATTTATAGTATTATATTGAAAAGTTACCTTTTGTTTAAGCTGCCATTTTTATGAGTGTGACCGGTTTCTTACAGAACTAATCTCCTTGTTACACAAAACAATACTAAGACTGTTCCTTTTTCAGACTTAAAAAAGGTACAGGAAGCATTGTCATCACCATAATCACTACTGTGCTTTTGTTATCCTCTTTCCTTTCAGAAAGAAGTGGTGAAAGCACCACTGTATCTGTTGAATCCTCTATTACTTAAGCAACTGTGGTGAACATTCAGAACATCAGAGGAGAAGCATCTAGTATCAGCAATTTACCTTTTGAAACTGAATACTCCAACGAGTTAAATTATCAATTTATGTTTTAAAATATAATCCAAAACCTCTCCCTCTGATGGACAGGAAATTTGTGTTCTAAAAATAATTGCATTCAAAAAAAGGTTTTGAGGGGATGTTTACTGAAAAGCAGAAATTTAAACTCCATTGGACTTTTGTCCATTGTCATCATCAAACCTTTTGTATCCATCACCATAAAGAACAGAACTGAGAAGGAGGAAAAAAAATAACATTTTATCAGTTATTTCATGTCTCATTCCAAATACACGAGTCTAGTTCCAAGAAACACCTTTCAGAGTTTGTGAATTTTCAAAGAAACGTATTTTTTACAAAGTATTTAAAAATCTACTAGCTGAACTGGGAATTGCAGAAAAAATAATTGAATAGTAACAACAAAGTAGAACATTACAGAGCTTCAACATAATAGCTGAGAGAGCAACCATTTAAGAACTGAGACTGACCTCTATTATGTGACGGATGTATACACAGTAATTTACTGAAAGACTTCTAACTAAGAGCTGTACATTTCTTGCTACGCCTTTAAAAGCCATTTTTCACTGTACTACTACCCAAATCAAGGCTCCACCGATCCCCAGAAAAACCCTATCAAGTGAAAAATGCTCGCTGCAGTTCGTATCCAGGGTCCCCCATGTAAGTCAGAATCTTGACCTGAACCACAAATAGGCTGAAATAATTTGGCGACATACGCGCCTTCCGAAAATCGCCAAACATTTTTGCAAAAGCAAGGCGCGTTCTGCTGGCAATGACCTAATTTACCAGAATGAAAGCTGCGTATCTGACAAAGGGAAAGAAAGGACCCACTGCTTCATACATAATTTATTAAGATTTCCCACAGCATTCAGGTTAAGTCGCGGACCCAAGCATCTCTTTGTGATGTTAAATAAATCTGTAAGAAGTCAGCGGCTCCCCATGCCCGCTGCCCCCGAGCGACGCTAGCCAGGCCCGCTCGCCGCCACCCGCGCCCGCCCTTCCCGGCGAGGGGACGGACGCGCTGCGGCAGCGCAGCCACCGCCGCCGCCGTCGCTAACAAAGAGCGGCTGCTGCCACCCGCGGGCTGCGCCTCGCCGCCGCCCGACGGCACCTCCGCACGCCGGGCAGGGGCTGCCCTCCCGCCCGCCTCCCCCTCTGCCTCTCCCCGCCCCAGAGCCCGCGCTGCGGGCCGCACCACGGCTCCGCGGAGGCTCTGGGCCCGCGGCCGGCTGGAGCTCGGTGTCTCCCGCGGCGCGGCGCCTCCCCCACCCTGCCCGGCCGCCCGTCTCCCCCGGCGCGGGGCTCTCCTCCTCTCCGCGCCGACAGCCCTTTCTCTCAGCCCGGTTTTGTGGCCACAAAGCCGCTTTCTTCTCCCTTCCCGGCGCCGCCGCCTCCCTATCACAACTGCACGGAGCCGCCCGCCTCGCCCGCCGCTCCCGCCCGAGTGCGGTGGCCCCGGGAAGCCGCCGCCGCCGCCGCCGCCGCACTCACCCCATGGCCGCGGCCGCCGCTCCTCCATCGCGCCGCCTGTTCCCGGCCCGGCCTGGCCCGGCCCCGCCCGCCCCCACCGGCTGCCCGCTACTGCCCCACCGGTCACGTGCGGCCCGGCGCGCCTCCGCAGCCAATGGGGCGCCGCGTCCCGGAGGATGCGCCCGCCCCCTCCGCGGGAACAGCTGCGCCCCGCCCCGCCCCACAGCCGCAGACGGAGCCGCGACGCCGCCAGGCCGGGAGCGCGGGCACGGCCTTCAGGGCAGGGGTGGGGGGAGGGAGGCGAGGCGAGGCTGGACCGGGCTGCTCCGCCACCGCGCCGAGGGGCCGACCGCTTTCCCGCAGCCAGCCGCGGCCGGCGAGGTCCGGATCTGGGAGCCGGGAAGGTAATGGGAAGTAGGCAAGGATGGCTCAGGGGCAGCGCCCTGAGAGGACGCCGTCTCCTTTCCGCTGCACAGCGCTGCCACCGTCCCCACCGACGCTGAAAGCCTTAGCCGACGAAAACGTATCGCCACCTACACACGACATAAAACAGAGAATGTGATTTCTGGCATCGCACCCGGGGTTAGGCGCCAGCTGTTGGGTAGGTTTTAAACCACTGAGAAGGCAGGCAGGAGCTTCGTTTCGGTGGCAGAAGCACCCCCGGTTCTGTATCCGAGCACCACTGCTCTGCATAGCCATGGGCAAGAGGTTAACACGCTCTAACATGAGCTCATTGGCATCTGCATCACCTCAGTTGGCGATGTCATCCTAATAAAAGTAGACAAAGACCAAGCACCGTGTAAGAGTACGATCTTTTGGATTTACATAAACGAAAACCCTTTGCTTTTATAGGAAAATCAAGGTTCTAGAAGTAAAGATAATAAAATCTAATTTTTTAAGAAAAAGACACTGGTTATTAAAACGGCAGCAGCGAGCAAATCCTTCAAGGTTATTTCATGACTGTCTGGCAGCTCAGAAAAGTATTTTTTTCAGTTGTTTTCAGATACAATAGTTGTCACAGCTACTTGGTAATATAACAACATCAAATATGCATACATTTAAGCTACAGCAAACTAGAACTGTAAGTACCAGTTTTCATGATGGGCTGGAAAAAAGTCCAGAAGACAGATGAATAAACAAAGCAATGCCTGAAATTGGTTTAGAATCTCCTTCCAGAACTCATCTCTTTCAAAGGGTAAGGATGTAATGAGGTAATTAATGAAGACAACTTAAATCCCCACAAAAACACACTACTGAATAGAAGGGGCAACAGAAATTAAGATGCATTTCAGCTGTTTGAGATAGTATTTTCACTTTTAAAAAAGGTTATATAGATAACAGGTACTGTGGGGATGTTTAAAAGAATTCACATCTAATATAAAAGGCAGTCTTGTGGAAACAGCACTATATTAAGTCTTTTTAATCCTCCAGAAGCAGTAGTCAGGAACAAATCTGTGGGCAGTTCAGTCTTTCTCAAATGAACAGAGTGTGACAAGACATCTGAGAAAAGTGCAAAAAAGTTCCTCAGCTGGAGCAGATGAGTGCTCCTCCTTGACATAAATTATAGTCACGTGTTTATACAAGTAGACATATGGGTAGATAGTTCATTAAAACCAAATATCTTTACATGCCTGAGGAAATTTCATTCTTCCTATGATCTTTTCTTCAATTTGTATGAAGCAAGCAGGCTTGTGATACCTCGTGGTTGGGACCAGATGAAATTAAAGGCACTACAGGCCTGTGAACACGTGAGCAGTTGCAGCACAGATACTTAAATACTTTTACTAAATACTGCTTTCTCACGGGTCCTCTTTACCCTATAATATTTCATCAAATGTCTTAATCATTAAGATGTGAAACACTATGTCATCAGCTAACTTCAGCAGGTAATGCACAAAATTCTCCCCAGCATCATCAGTATGGATAACTACAGAGGTGTTGTCACTTAAGCTGTTGCAGTAAACCTTTTTAAACAAAATCTAGGTGGGCTGCTACTCAAGGGTGTTTCAGGTTATATGATTTTTTTGGTGAAAAGCTACTGTCACATACAGCAAAAACTGACACCCCTGTGTACTTTATCCACTTCTTACTTATTACTGATATGTGCCACTGTTCCTTCACTCAGAAAAGCAAATCAAAATGCTTCCAGTTGCTACTGTTCAGTTCTCTATCCTAAAACAGCATTAGTGTTTACATCAGCATAAGCATACAGTCAAATAAGTTCAGAGATAGCTCAATGCCTATGTTACCAGCTGACAATATCAGCTGTGCCTTACACACCAATCAGGCTGGCCCACTAATGGTTTTACACCATGTCTGGAAGCTGCAAGTGCAATGCAGTCTGGAATGACTACTTCAAGCGTGCAACAAAAAAATACCACAGACCTGATGCCAAAGAACATGTCAGAGAAACTGAAATCCTATGTACCTTACAAAGGTAAATTTCCTGTTTCTAAGAGAAAAGCTAAGCTTGAGAAGTACACTTAATCTTCTAGAATCCTAAATGGAATGTCAATGATCGAAACTATGTAATGCATTCAACTGGTTTACACACATCTTATTACATTTTCTGTACCTCTGAAAAACTAACTACAGTTCCTGTTCTGTGTAAAGATTCTTGTTAGTTCTAGTACTGGTTAGTCCTTTATAAGGTGGGTAATCACAAGCTGCATAAGTTTGAGTAAAGTCAGCACTGATGAGTGATCTTAGGCTCTAAGGCCTGAAGTCCCATATTTTTCTGCAGACAAAACAGAGCATAAGCAGCCGCACAAAATCTCTGCCAAAATGACAGCTGAGTGGGAGGCAGAAAGGTTTCCCTTCCTTGCTCATAGTAATGCCCATTCTGTTATGATTTCATTTAAATGGCAGCTTACTTTTTGCATCTGTGTCACATGCACTTGCTGTAAAGCAAAATCCAGTATTAAGTGAAATTCACTTTAATAAACAGCATCAGATGACCTTTCTCGTACCATATCTTCCAGTGGTGTTAAAACACTGATATGCAGCCAAGCAGGTGAAAGGTATTATGACATACACTTAATTCACATCTGCTTTCTGTGGGCACTACTGCATTCTGCTAATAGAATAGATAGCAATGAAACTGTAGTTGAATAGAAAAACATGAAGTTCTCGGGGAAAAAAAAAACCCAGAGATTGAAAAGTCTTGTGTAGACTTACAAAATAACTAACCAAAAATCAACTTTCTGGCAGAAGAAACAGGATAGCTTTCTTGTTCTTTGAACGATACTATGACCAAACATGATCTGGCAATCCCTGCTCTATATTATATGAAGAAAGAGAAAACCTACTCTTCAAAATCTATTAGCAGAATGAGGTATCAAATCCCAGAGACACAAAATTTTAGTATTGAAAAATGCCAGCTCTGTTTCAGCATTCAAAATACAATTACTTGTATTATTTTGGAAAAAATCCCTGCAGTCTACCCAGCGCAGCATTCTCTTAACAGTCAAATGGGACTCTGGCTCCAGAAAAGGAACTGGCAATAATTTCATAGAATAATTTATGTAATCCATACTCTAAGTATTTCCAAAGTTTTTACTGCACTCACAGAAATCCAGTTTCCAACTAAGTAAACTGTCATAACGCCATTTCCCCCATTCTACTAAGAAATGCTAAACAGCAGCTCTAAGCAGGTTAAGACCCACAATGTTAAGAACATAAAGGACATCCCCCAAAATATTTGCTTCACAAAATGAAGACTACAACAGAAAATGCAAGAGGTTTTCTGTTTTCAGATAATTGGCTTATAAATGGGACAGTTCTCTGTGCCTTTAAAAATTCACCCTCTACAGCAGTACCCCCCTCCCTAGAAGCTTTTTCTACATAATGTATTTAAAATTATTGATAGTTCATTAATAGTCAGTGTACATGCAGAGTAGTACCTACCTCAGAGACTCTGGGTACAGTGAGTGAAATATTGGATAATGAGTGAAATTCTGTCTCTGTTGCCAGGAATTATGGTTCGAATTATTCACAAATGTGAAATATAGTGTTGCCAACTTACAAGATCTTCCCTTCAGAACTTCACTTACTAATATAAACTTTATACACTGCCCTACATCAGGCTGCATCTTTTAGAAAGGTGGTAGAAACAGATTTTATTAACAAAATAAACCGAAAACATATCACATCTGTTTCACATAGACGCAAATTCCATTTTAAGACAGGACTTCATAAAATATTTTAGCAGATGCCATAAACCAAGACTGCTTCTTGCTTTTCAACTTTATCTTAAAAATAGACCAAGCTGAACATGCTCCCTGCTTCTCATTTCCCAAGAAGCTGTGAAGTTCCTTTCACCTTACTTACTGCCACACACAGACTGTGTATTGTTCCCAATGAGCCTTGTCATTACCATGTGCCTCGATCAATGATATTTTCCAAATATACACATCACAAATACTAAACCTATTCCTGTCAGCATTAGCATCAGTGCCTTGACCATGGGAAGCTGTATTTCTACTTCGTCCTCAAAAAGATTGCACAGTAATTCCCCATACAGACAGCCTCCAACTACAAGCATTAAAAAGATCCTCAAGAATTGCTTTTTCTGATGATAAAGGAACTAAGCATCATGTTTCCATACAGGTACAGAAAGAATGGGGAAAAGAGCCTTCTGTCAGTGTTCCTAATACATCACCCAGAACACATGCAGTCAACTCTTCTACACTACTATTAGTATTATTCCTACAAAAATTAACAGGACACTTCTGTACTGAGAACAGAGAATCAGACTCTTTCAAGATTTTCTATTCCAATAATACACTAAAACTGAACTTTTTTTTTTTCCCCCACAGAAGACTATGCTAAAAGTTCCTGAATTTGGTAAGATTTTTCCATAAGCAATGAAAAAATCTGCCTTTCACAGGGATCTCAACTACTCGAAAGACATGTAATCCAAGCTAAGTGAGAAAAGCAGAAAAATACCTGCTGTTTATTATTTTCATAAGTAAGTCAACAGAAAGCTACTACCTGCTCTTCAAATCCTTTGCTATCTAATGCTCTCTATTGTTTGCCAATTTCCTAGTTTTGTCCAGAAGTACTGTCCTCTCTGGCACACCTCCCACTTAGGCTTTCTTTCCTTCCACTTTTTCTATCTGCATGCAGGCTTCTTGACGAACCTTAAAGAAATGAAAATTCTGGGAGAAGGACTGCATCCTTGCTCACATCTGTTAGATCTGGTATGGAGCCATGGCCCAATCTGTAATATTAGTCATGTATGTTCTAAATAAGAGTACAACAATAATGAAGAGAGTTTGCACAGCAAAACCTTAATCCAGTAAACTTCACCATCCTTTTCCTGATTCTTCTGTCTCAGCTACCTAATAATACCCCACCTGACAAAACTTTGTGTCACATTACCTACAGGTTTCCTCAGTCTCTAATTAGGAACACCACAGTATCTCAGCATACTGCACTCTGCTGCAGTCCTTGCGTAGTTTACTGTATCTGTATACTGTAACTACCACTTATTTCAGCCACGCCTTGTTTTCTTTCCCTTCTAACCAGCTGCACATTTTATTTTCAGCCTTCCTTTTAATAACTGTTCTGTTTCACTTCCTCCTAATACTAAGGCAAAACATGACAGTTGCTAGGCCCCATTTCTATCAAATTTAATTTAGAGTACAAATCTTTAACAGAAAGTTTCAACAAACTGGTTTGATACATAATCTGGGCCTCACCTGTAGAAGGAAATCAGGAAGTAGCAAGCCAAGGCAATGTTGAGCAGTAACTCAGACGACAGGCAACAGAGAAGTTGGATACATACCTACATTAGCTCTTGCTTTCCCCAGCTAACTGCAAATAGCTTGATCTTATCCAATATTAAAATTAACCAGCATTAATTTGCATTAAAATCTGCATTAATTTTAACATAGATTTCTAATTTTTAAATGGTAAAACAGGCCTATCCAGAAAACTGCTGCAACAACATAAAGGAAAATAAAGCTAAAGAGGCAGAAAACAGAAATGGGAGGTACTCATTCAACTCACTGAAGCAATGGACTTGTGCAGAAATTGTCAAACCAACTTTAAAGATGTGAGTCTCCAACTACAAGCATTAAAAAAACCCTCAAGAATTGATTTTTGTTATGATAAAGGAGCTAAAGACCATGTTCACTTATCAGTTGTGAATGATGTGCAAAAACCAAGTTCACATTGACCAGAAAAACTAAAAAGGTGAGTTCAGGTGTAGTTTAGTATACTCCACTGACTAATGAATGTGCCTACCCACTCATTCCAAACCTCCAGCAAATGAAAACATTATTCAGCACTTTTGGAAACCTGCAATTGCATCTTTTAATCCATCTTTAATCTGATTTCAATTATCTGTTAACAGTATTTAAGGCTGAACAATTGTAGTGCTGAATGTCTTCCATGTAAAAGCCCTTGTCTTTTATATGGAAATCCTCAGGGATTCTCTGGGGAATTTTTTTCAGAGAAAAAGCTCTTCTTAGAGGACTTTGTTTTATTACTTCTTTGCTAAAGAAGATTATTTTCTTTTCCACATCTGGGTCATAGGGTGGCAAACACTAGATGGTCAGAAGAAGATCAAGAATTTTATGTTATTCAGTGTTTTTTGGAGAGTGTCAGGCTCTGGGCCTGCCTGGTGTCCACTAGAGCTATCTGTTGTAATTGAAACACTTTGTCTTAAAATGCTTTGTCCTTATCTGTCACACACCTCTTAGCTCCACCTTTTTACCTAGGGTTGCATATCCACCAGCTGCTCAGAGACTGATGAAAGGTCAGACCTAGTAGAAGAAACTGAGAACATACCTAGAGTACTTACAGTGCCTGAGTTACGCGAAAAAGTCCTGTTTTGCTGCTTCCTAATATTTAGCATGAACCATAAGAAGCTGCAGTAGCATATGACAAATGGATGACTGCACATGTAAATGGGTGATAAGATTGAGTTTCTTGTTACACTGTCACTGACAGAGGCCACTGCTAAAAAATTGATACTACATGGTTATATAACCAGGGAGACTCTCAGAACTCCACAGCACTTCTGACAAAGGGAAGCTCTATTACTTCAGTAATATTTGCCTTTTCCTAACAATCTTTTCAGTTTTCCCTTTGTTTGGTTTGAATAAGATGTTCCTAATGCAGAAGTTGATTTCTTGTAAGTGTTCTGATACTTTAGTAGTAATAAATCAGATAAAAATGAAAAATCTATTTAACTAAATGTCATCAACATGGTTTTTTTGCCCAGGACATGGAAAAGGAGGGAAAGTCAATTTTTGTGGAAACCTGTAAACAAAGACCTTTTACAAAAAGGTAAGTTCACCCCACTATTCTCTAATTTTGTTAAGAAAAAAGAAGTCCTCACTATACACAAGTTTCTTAAAGCCCACTGCATTAAGAAAGGTTGTATCATGGTCTAGGAACACAAAGGTCTTGCTAAGCTGTGTCTATGAGGTCTCTCACCATAATTATAATCTTTTAAGCACTTAAATTGAGGCCTTAGACTCAGAGGCTCTTAGCTAGAACATGACAACCACTCCAAATCTATCTAGCAAAAATATCCTTCATAAGATAAAATGTTGACAAGGAATCTGAGGATACATACACCTTCCTTAAATATGCCAAAAAATTCCACATTTCAGTACATAACAGCAATTATGAAGAAGTCAAAGAGGGACCACAAAAAATGGCTCAGTTTCTTAAGGAAGAGTTATGCTGTATGGTTTAAGAAGTACAACTGAGCTATTTTAGCAAAACGTGGGCCGTTCTTCATTACTGTAGATTGGAAATATTCCCAACTTTTTCATAAGTTTAAAGAGATTCATCAGCTGGTACTTAGACAAACTGGATCTGAACTAACACTGGTGTGGTCAATCAAGTCACTAAGCTCAGTAGGAACCAAGCCCACCAGGTGAGGCAAGATACTCCTTTAAAAAATGTGGACTTCTAATGTAAGGATCACACTACTGAACAGAGCTAGGATCCATTCTGGCCTTGAAATGCATTTAAAGTTCACAGTGACATTGATCCTGAAAAAGTGTAATTCTTGGCAATATGCATACACTCATAAAGTGTTGCAACAATTATAATAAAGTCTCACACTAACGGGATTTGGCTGCTTGCTAAAGGTTAAAGGTTAGGAATTAAAGTCTTCCAGCTCTTTCTTAAGATCAAAGCAGCCCTCTACCATTATTTGATTTCTGTGTATGCAGAGCTGCTGTGGAACAGGTAGTACCTCCTGCAGAATGGACTTGTGCTCACAACCCCGAAGGACAACAGGCCAGCAGGTAGTGTTCCTGCTTACAGACAGATTAAACATCAGGCATAATGATTCATGTCAAATTTTCAGGTTAGCTTTTGTTTTAGAAACGTTCTTGCTCTCTTCAGCTTATTTATTCACCATAAAAATGCTTCTTTGGATCATTTGGGTCTAACTCCCTTAGGGAATTTTCTGTTGCAGAAAACTAGGCATTGGTGGCATATGTTGTACTAAATTGTGTTTCCCCTTGTCTTTTGGCACACAGTTTAGTGGGTTTACTGAAAGCTAAAAATCCACCACCTCTTTTCAAAATATGCAGTTTTACATTGCTGATGGGGTGGCTGCTAGAAGTTATGCTTTTCTTTTGGGCTTTTGAATCAATGTCATTTTCAACTCTTAACTTCTGTAACACTACTGAGGCTGAAAAAGACCTCTCTTTCATTGGTTTGAGGATTATTTTTAGAAAAAAATAAGGAATCTATAATATCTTAGGATATTTTCTCCTAATAATGAAGGTATCTGGCTTACCAAATATTAAGGAACAAAAATTCAAGTGTAAGATGCCCTGTCCAGCATTCAAGAAGCATTAATACTTTCTGAAATTAATCTATTGCCTCAGTAGAAAAGGAATACATAAAATGGAAATACTCAATGCATCTCTAGGCAAGCTGCTTCTGGTAGCAAGATCTGTACATTTAGCAACAGTGCTCTATGATCCACACAAGAAACTGGCCTTTCTCTGGGTTGTTATTCCTCATGGAAACACATAACTTCCAAGTAACAAAACCAACATTTGAGACAGCTACTACTAAGAAGTTATCACTACCCATGTTGCTTCAGGAAAGTACCAAGAAAAAAGCAGCAGAGTAAGAAGAGGGCTGACAGCCATGTCCAGAACAAAAAACTATCAGTGAAGGAACAGATAACAAAAAATGCACTTAAGTTTGCCAGAAACAGGGAAACCGAAAATTTCTTCATCTGGATAGAGTGCATATTTCAGAGCCAGCTTTCCTTTCCCAGCTTGGCCATCAGTTACTGAAATTTGACAAAATATCTAAGTTGCATGCATTAAATTTTATAACAGTACATGATACAATTGCATGATTGAAGTGCAGCTCTGCTGAAACACTTAGACTGAGGTACAATTTAAAAAACTATCACTAAGAGGAAAAACATCTTACTGATTACAGATGCATTTTGCATCTCAGATTCCAATCCCTACAGGCATGGGAACAGAAAACTTGAAATAATCACAGCCATATTTAGAAAAACTCTCTACCACTAAGTGTACTACAAGAAAATACTTTTTTTT
The DNA here is from genome assembly GCF_003957555.1 of Calypte anna. Lineage (NCBI taxonomy): Eukaryota > Metazoa > Chordata > Aves > Apodiformes > Trochilidae > Calypte > Calypte anna. The sequence continues at coordinate 26,453,613 of NC_044274.1, forward strand.
TTCTGCTAACACATCCCAATACCTCAAAATTATATTAAATAATGCCTTTTCAAAGATCCCTCAAGGCAAGTCATCTAGAATACCAGCCCTACCTAGCTGAGATTTAGGGAAAACCATATTTGGCACAGATCTTCCTCATCAGCACAGATTTGCATTGTATTGATCCATTAGCTCTTTCATAATAGTTTAATTTTTAATCAAGTACTGAATCCTTTATTAGAAATAACTTGTGTTGTTCCAATCTTAAAACCCAAAACATTCAAGCTTAAAATTTGCCTGGCACTAAGAGATCCTGACTAAACTCTGGCAAACTTAATACATTGTTTCTACCAAAATAAAAATTCCAAAGAAAGCAGGCAAACTTGGTTCCCAGAAATCAAGATAAAATAAGATTCCAAGAATTTTAAGCATTTTCCACAACATTGAAAGAGCTCATATTGTAAAGCTAAATACTCCAGGTTGCAGGAGAAAGACCGAAATCTTCACAGTATTACTTGTTCTGACAATGAAGAAACAGCAGAAGAGATCCCAAGTCATTGAGTAAATCCCTTCTGTCACCACACGAACAGAAAATCAAAATCCTTCTACAGATACACAATTGACAGTAATCAAAATTCTCTTATTTATAATTTTAGATGAACAGTTCCCCAGTCTCACTTCTTACTCTTTCTGCTTTCTGCCACATTTATGCTGCACACTGTGACCAGACACCTCTTACCACTTGGAAATTTCATGCTAAATTCATGTCATGGCACTTACCCATCATCTGATCAAACACACATGTAGCCAAAGCTATCTGGATGAGAGACTTGACTGGAACTGTTCTTGTGTGCCCAGTTGTGTACCTCTGATGCTTACAGGACTTCCTGAGACTTCTGCAATATAATTATTTAACAACTTGGGAAATGCAGAATATAAGAAAGAATGATCAACCTATGCTTACAAATTGCACAATAAAATTAAAAGAATGTGAATGAAAGAAAACAGATAGTTCTCCTTTAAGCACCAAACTAGATGGCACACCATCCAGAAGAACAATTATTTGGCTCTGTAAGGAACTCCTTTGCTTGTAAGTCACAAGTCAGAAAATTTCAAGCAATAAACTTCAGTGGAGCAAGTAACAAATTCATGCGTTCCTACATTACTTTCAGAGCAGCTGACTTAAAAGACAAGAATTACTACATTTGCAGAAAGGAAGCCTAAAACTTAGCCCTGGTAAACCCGCTATATTTAAGGTAGATGTTCTCCTATTATTCTGTGAACAAGTTAAGACATTCTAAAACACGTGAGAATTCTGAAATACAAAACAGTGAATTATAACCCGGTTGTGTCATTACAACCAGTTTCAGGTCTTCCTGCATGCATAATAGACTGTCACATGGACTCTTCAATACCTTCACATCAACTAAGGCACTGTTTGACTTTTGAAAAAAGATCTGGACACCTTGCTCACAAGTGAAATTGAGAGAGAGATTTGGAACAGTAAAAAGACAGTCAAGTATGGACAACTGCTTTTTCACGCAAGTAAAGCAATACACAAATCCACAGGTGTTAGAGGAAGACAAGTTCTATTTCACGATTCAATTAATTCTTCTCAACTTCAAACACTTGAATAATTTTTTTTTTTGGAAAAAGCTTTATGAATCAAGTCTAGTTCTCAAGGTTTTAACAATGACACTTAGACATTTAATTAGCAAGCCATCACTTCGACTTGCATCTAAACTTTTTGCCAGAGGCCTCATTCCATGCCAGTTCAAAAATCCTATTAGTCTTTTATCAACTAACAAGAAGTTTCATAATATTCTGGTTAACTGATTGCACCGGCACAACACCACAGCAGTGGAGTCTAACTGAAGTCAAGGACAGAGACTTACAGTGTAAATATGTTAAACTAGCAAGCATTTTTAAAGACAAAAATATAATAACCACATTTGTCTGTGAACTGGTACTCAGAGATACCCTCCGCTTCCTGGTAGTCTGCATGCAACTATAACGACATCCCAGTGAGGAAAAAAAAAAAAGGATCTGATCAGATCAGAACTGTTCAATGAATTCCAAGCTGACTTCTGGTCTTGAACCTTTCTGGAGTTCATTCTGAACCATAGTCAGAGATTTACACATGTGTATTAAGTACCATTATTGCACAGTGACATTTCAACCCTGAGTCTACACAGAATTTGAAAAAAGCCAAACATCTACAAAAATACATCTAAAAAAAAAACCAAACCAAAAACTTCCATTTGGAACCAAAGAAGAAAAAAACCCCAAACACATTAGCTAATGTTCTTTTTCATCTTGCCTTTCCAGTTCAGATCTGGCATTTCCTCTGAAATAACAACAAAATTCAAAATGCAGAAAATTGCTAGAGCAAATGGCAGGAACTCTGTGGGGTTTTTGCTTGCTCTTGTGGAAACAGGCATTTTACAGACACTTGAGTCACTACTCCACTAGACTGGCCTAAAATTAGAGCCCTATACAATGAAAGGCCTGTAGTTAAACAATTTGAGCACCAGGAATAAAATCCCAAGAGTCATTCTGCTGAACTAGAGGGGAGGAAGAAGATGAGTACCAAAAAAAGATAAAGATGCATAAGGGAACTGGGAAGTATCCAGAGTTGTGTGTAACCCTGATGCTCATAAAATCTCATGTTATAAAAAATATATCAGTTTAGCTTTGTGTAAAATGTGTGAGGACAATGTGGAAGGAATATGGTCATACACCAGGTCCCACTGACCTCGGAATCTCATGTATCTCAGCACTGCCTGCTGGCAGTACCTGCTGGGCAGCAATAAATGCCAAATACAGTGTCGACGTTACTTGTACCAAAGCTTTTATTGCTGACAAGGAAACTTTTGATGCCAAAACTAAGTTAGTAAGTAAATTCTGACATAATCAGCATATTTTTGGTTGGTGTAGAGCATTTCCTAACAGCCAGCAATTCTACCCAAATTTCACTCCATATCCACGCCTTTAATGACTAATATGCACTAACCAAGAAGATTTTATATGAGCCCTTGGATTACAAGTTTGCCAAGAAGTAGCTAAGAAAGAGTAAAGAACTTGAAAGTAGGTCTTTATGAATAGAAAACACAGAATTTTCAAACAATCTCAGTAAGACAAGGCAGGCATTTAGCTCCAGAAATCCCATTATTCAAGGCATGTGCAGTGTTTCATTTGCGGAATGTCTAAATCAAATACCTTTTTTTTTCACCCTGAACTAAAAAATATAGTTTAATTCTAAAATACCACAACCCTACCAATAAAGCAAAACCCAGAAGAAAAAACAACACAAAACAGCCAAACCCAAAGAAAAAGGTTCTGGCTTTAAAACAACCTCAGTTTTGTATCCCTTCTACTATAGTAAAAGAGCCACAGCTACTTAGTCCTTTATAACCTATATGCTTTGCACATCATAAATGGAAATTTTCTACTTGAAAGCACCTAAACATGAGGAAAATAGACAATTCTTCCTTGAGACAAGCATTATTGGCACTGGAAGGACATCAGAACAGGACTGATAAAATAAGAACTTATTTCAGAATCATAGAACTGTAGTAGTTCAACTTGGAAGAGACCTTTAAAAATCATCTACTCCAAATCTCCCTGCATTAAGCAGAAACATCTTCAACTACAACAGGCTGCTCAGAGCCCTGTCCAACCAGACATTGAATGTTTCCAGGGATGGGGCTTCTACCATGTCTCTGGGCAACCTGCTTCAGGGTTTCACCATCCAAAAGGTAGAAATCTGCATCCTTATATCTAGTCTACATGTATCCTCTTACTTTAAAACCATTTCCCCTTGTCCTACAGCAACAGACCCTGCTAAAAACTGCCTCATCTTTCTTCTAGCCCCACTTCAAGTATAGAAAGGATGCCAGTAAGGTCTCCCATGAGCTTTCTCCAGGTTGAACAAGCCCAACTTTCTTAGCCTATTTTCATAGGAAAGGTGCTCCAGGCCTCTAATCATCTTCATAGCTCCTCTAGATTCACTCATGTCCTGGTTTGGGCCAGGATAAAGGGGATTTTCTGTTTTGTACTTTTACTTTTAGCTAAGTCTCTTGTAAGTAATTGCACTTGCTGAAATTAACAGCAAGTTTCTCAGTGTGTGCTTCTAGGACTGGTAACACTTGATGTTTATAGTTACTGCTAGAGACTGGTGTGCAGAGCCAAGAACAATGCTCAGCTCTGAGGAAAACTTTTACCCTCCAGAAGGAAGGAAGAGATACCACCTGCAGCCTTCCTTTGGGAAGGAACGGACAAGATAGATGCCAGAATTGACCAAACAGAGTATTCCATCCCACATACGTTATACTCAGTATAAATCTGAGGGATCACAAGGGCCAAGCCATGATTTCCTGCTTCTAGCTGCCTGCCCTTCCTGCCTTTCCTGCTTCCCTTCCTTCACCCAGCATCCTGGAAGGATTCTGTCCGTTCGTTTGCCTGTGGTCCTGATCCGTGCCAGCCCATATCTGTGTGTTCCTGCCTCCGGTTCCCGACTACTGCCGACTCCAGGAGTCCAGCCTGGACTTTCCCAGGGCTGCCCTACAGCCTCGGTGGTGATGTGAGAGTTATTGGGGGAGAGGGAGGAGGAACGTGGTATCCATTTTCCTGCATATTTGTATATATTTAGTAATTTTTCCTATTTATCACTACTGTTTCATTAAAGTTGTGTAGTTTAGTTTCCAACCCATAAGTCTCTCTCCCTTATTCTCTCTCCTTTCTTTATCAAGGAGGAGAGAGGGATTAATAGAGAGCATCTGTTACTTGGTTTAATTGCCGGGCCAGTGTTAAACCATGACAACTCAGCAGCTCCATGTCCTTATGGTGGGGACCCCAGAACCAGAATGTACTCCAGATGGTGTATCACAAGAGTGGAGTATCACCTCCCTTGCCGTGCTGGCCATGCTTCTGATGCAGCCTAGGATACAGCTGGCCTACAATGGCTGCAAGCACACATTGATGGCTCATGTTCAGCTTCTCATACACCAGCACCTCCAAGTCCTTGTTTGCAGGGCTGCTTTTCCCCCCAGTCTCTGTTGTTACTGAGGATTGCCTCAATCCAGCTACAGAATCTTGCATTTAGCTTTGTTGAACCCCATTAGTTTCCCACTGGCTCACTTCTCAAGCTTGTCCTGGTCCCTCTGGATGGCATTACATCCCTCAGGTTTGCCAAACAAACCATGCATCTTGGTGATACTCAATCCCACTGTCTATGTCATTGATAAATATATTACACAACACTGATCTCCATATGGACCCCAAGAGGGACACCACCCCAAGAGGGAAACAAACCCCACAGGGATACCACGTGTCACCCACACCCATCTGGACTTCTGACTTCGTCATGAAAATGAAGATCTTGCCTATCTATTTAAAGCATAAATTGCATTTAATGAATTCAATCACATTTAATAGAATTTAATGAATTACTAAATCGCAAAATGATAAAATAGACTGTGTTTTCACTGAAAAAACCAGGTTGCAAAAATTATACTAAAATTTAAAATCGGGCACTGCATTAGCTACAAGAAAGGTATTTTCCACTGAGTAGGCAAAAGGAGTGTGAAGGTGACCCACTCCCTTAGGCCCTTACAAGGCATTTAGCAGACTTCTGATAATGTTTCAAAGCTTTGGGAACTAGAAGTCAACATTTAATTGCATGGAAAAATTCACAAAGGAAGGCATACTGAATTTTTGTTTTTAAGAACAAGCTTCTAGAATTCCAGATTTCAACTAAACAGAATTTAACTTTTAATGAATACTAAAGAACATGACCAATCACCAAGACCAATCTGAGTACCAAAAGACTTTGCCACAAGAAAAAATATTCTCAGATATATTTTAAAAATATATCTGGTATTAGTATAGTGTTTTGAAAATAAGTAACCACAGAAGAAAGATATTTAATCTAGGTTACACAAACCAGGACAGCAGTAATATTAGACTCAGATGTCAGCAACTTGAGGCAAAGTGCAAGTTCTTTGTGAGAGTGACAATTGAATTTAAATCTATGATGACAGCACTCCAAGAGGAACAACTAAGGAACTCAGTATCTTTATTCAGAGGCTGTACACAAAATACAGCTTAAGTTATAAACTTGTTAATCAAACCATTTTGCTCCAATTTCAAAAGGAACGTTGTCTTGTTTAATGAATCCCAGCCCATTCCAAAGGGGAATACATACAAACATACACAAAGCAATTGAAGTAACTGTTGCTCACCAAAATGACAGTGAACACTGCTGCAGATAAAAAACAAACAAACAAACTAAACCCACCCCAGCCCCCCACCAAAAAAAAAACCCAAACAAATAAACAAAACAACAACCCAAAACTGTTGCACTAATACCCTCTTCAGCTGGCTCAAGCCAGCAAGAAATGGAACACATTACTAAAATAAATCAAAGATAAGCCATTTTTACTCCATTTAAAAAAATACAGAAGCATTTTAAATATTTAAATTATTTCTGATAATTCTGACATTTCAATGTTTGCATTATCATTCAAATAAAAACAAAAGCTTTTATTATATCACACTGTTAGAGGAAGGCTTGATTATTAAAGCACCTATTAGGATAACAAATAAATTGACTGCTTCTTCTACAACATTAATACAATTCCTCAAATACTTAAAACACAGCCCCATGAAAAGCTTAATTCCCAGTGACTGCATTCCCAGACAGTATTGTTATCACATCTGAAATAACTAAAAAATTAGGAAGTCTAATCTCTGCGCTACTGAATTCCAATGCCAGTAAGTAGGCATCAACATGGTAAATTTATTTCCCAAAATGTCCTTCATATGCTTTCAGACATACCCTTAATGTTAACTACACGGTAGGGCTTCCTACAATGTGTTTTAGCATATAATTAGTTAGCATATTAAAAACAGTACACACAATCTATGAAAAAATATTATCCCATTCCTTATTGATAGCACTGTACTTTTCATTTTTACCACATCTGAACTTAATTTCTTGTTGACACAACCAGAACATCCATCTCCATCACACTATTACTTACCCTTGTGTACTCTGAAAAATCAGGTAAGAAAAATACCCCCGGATTACAACCTCCCTACCCCCAAAGCAACAACAAAAAAAGCAATAACCAACCAAATCACACATCAGGAGATAAATCAAATTAGGAGGAATCCACTTCAGCATATACTGTGACAGCTGTATCTATCCTGACACACTTATTCAAGTATTCAAATAAATTTCATTAGACAAAAGTCACTCCGCTACCTAAACAACTCAATTAGCTTAGAGCAAAGAGCAATGAGACAAAGTAGGCATGTTGCAGTAATATAAAAATTTCTGAATAAAATTTGTGTGTAAAGTGGAATTTTAAACACTATTATGCAAGAAAAATGGTTGCTTATTCTAAAGAGATTCCTAGTTGAAGCGCTTTGAATGGGAGAACAGCAGCAGTGGGATCTCCATGACAGGGGTTTCAGGGAAGAGAAAAAGCTCATGTGATCCTGAGAACCTTACTCCATTAATAAAAGGACAGCCACTCACACAATTATGCTGTCATGATTTCTTGTCACTCTTGTCGCACAACAATGAGAAGTCCTACTTTCCTTCCAGTTCCCTCCACATGCCAGTTACTACAAAAAGACCAATCTAGTAACAGCCCAATTCAGTTTTGTGAAATTCAGCACCTTCAGAATCTGATTAAAGGAACAAACACTCATATCATTAATTGCATAAAGAAGGAAGCTTTTTATTGATACCTTATTTCCACTAAAAAAATACATAATTTTAACCCAAATTATTCAATTTATGCATGAAAATCTAAGTCGTAAGTGATGCCTTACTCTGTCACCCATTCTATTACAAGATAAGAATAAGTTTGTATCTTCAAAAAAAATTCAGCATTGAAAAGCATCGTTATATTATTTACACAAAAGTCTGAACTATTTTTATTTTGATCTTGGTAAGATCTACATAACTTTGATCTTCTCCACTAGAAATTACTATTCTATCAATTTGTGGTTAAAATGTAGCCCTGAAGAATAACACTGAGCTTATGAAAGACAACTCAAAATTATAGTGACCCCCAAAACGTCAACATTTTAGTCCACCATTTCCATAGAGAAATCAAACTACTTGTGCTCAAATACGAATTAGGAAATCAGCATTTGCTAATTCAAAATATATGCTTGTCTTCTGAATTTTATTTGTCACCTTCTGGAAATGCACACAGAAGTAACTGCAAAAAAGAATTCCCTCCAAGCTCGAAATTCAATCATGTTTTTTTTTAAAAAATCTCATTTTCACTCATAGTGACTAACGTTACAGCAATGATCCTGTAACAAGGACACAAATGAATGCACTGACAGAACCCAACTCATCTTTGGTAGTCAATTCAAATTAGTGTACACCAGCAGCTAGACATGGTCACAAAGCTCGTAGTATCAGAGGTAGTTCCAGCAGCACTCGGGGATAACAAAACAGAAATTTTTTTTTTTAACCTTTTTTTGCCACCCAGCTACCTGCTTCTTCCATAACCTCCACTGAAACATACCATCCCTGCTGAATACAGACCTCCAGTATTTTGCACAGATGATACTGCCTAGGAGCTTTATCATCCAGCTCTAACAGATGCAAATTTTCAACTCAAGCTTAATGGCAACCACCCAACACCCCAAGTTCTACAACTGCACAGTATAACTTGCCATTGAAATCACTACCACAGGTGATTTCAACACTGTTTTAATAAACCAGTACTTGCAGTCATAGTTCAAGTGTCTGAGGATCAAATTCCCAATACTCTGGGGTATTAAATATTAAAACATTAATTGGCTATGTGAACCTGAAGGAGTAAAAGCTAAGACTATGAAGTAGAAGTGGTTTTTGCTTTGCCAGTACTGGTAAGAGATGATGAAAATAATATGGTAACATTTTAGTAACAGCAAACTAGAAATCCATTTAAATACCCATTACAGCTACTGGATTCCACTTCCTAGCCAAGTCCATATACATTCATTTGGTACAGCCATAGGGCAATGCATTTTTTAACTTACAATGGAGATTTTACAAGTTAAATACTACACAACAATCTAAAACATGTTGGCTTTTACTCAAAGAAAGGATTTTCAGTGTCTAGCCAAAAAAAAGTCAAGGCAAATCAAAAAGTTTTTTTCATTATCATTACAGGATTATGTAAGTTCTATTGTTAACTCTGCAATTTTGTTTTAAATACAATCACAGAAGAATATGACTCCCCTACTCTAGCTGTTATTTGAAACTAAGATGATTCTAGAAATAATCTAAAAGTCTTTATTGCAAGTCTAAATACGCACAAATACATGTATTTTTGAAACTACATATATGGTAAACATAAAAATTGAACATATGTTTGATGGGGCCAACAGCTATTAGTTCAGTGCTAATACAGACCAAATGGATTATCAGGGTCTGCCAGCATACAGCAGCACAGCACACTGTTGATAGTATTCACTGTACATTCTATACAAACTGAGTTGGCATGTTAGTTACTTGACAAACATTTTGTGGAACAGACACCTAGGTACCAAAACTTGACATAATGAAGCATGGATTTCACTGCATGAAAAAAAGACGCATGGTAAACCATGTTCATATGCTCAGTAGTGTTTCCTATTGCATTATTTAGAAACAAAAAAATATTTCATCAACAGCATCACCATTGGGATTTCTACAGGTTTTGTTTGTTGTTGGGTTTTTTTGTTTTGTTTTGCTTTTCCAAACCTAAAGCATCCAAGGAGCAAGTACTTGTATAGGTTCTTCTCAATGGGCAGAACTGTTCCATAAATAGTTTTTACCACAAATCAAGGAAATAAGACATTAAGGAAGTTGAAGCTGAAGCATAACAATGATCTCACAACACTCACTTCAGGACTAGTATTCCTTGAGTGCTTAGGACTGGATAAGCTCATATAAGATACAATTTTTTTTCAAAACCAGTTAAAAAATACAAGGTTACAACACTTGAATATGAAAAAGGTTCAGTTTTTCTGCATTTCAGTTAGTGATCTAATCTTTCTTAACTCTTGTCATAGCCTTAACTTACCAAAATGTTAGCAGTATTCCTGAAGCAAAGCTTTCAAATCTGTGATTCTCCACTGGTACATAGAAAAAGCTCCTCTTGAACTAGCAGCTGGTAGAAGCAAGTACATGCAAGCAGTTTCTGCAGAACATTATTTTATTTTTCAGAAAATTAAAAGCTTTTATGATAGCTTTACCGAAACACTTTTCCTGCCAGTTTTACAAGCCACTACCATCACATACTGGGGAGGGCAGCAGATAAATAACAGGTTAATTAGTATACCTGCATCTTCAGTTCTTCATTACTACGCAGTTACTTAATAAAGCTGACATTTACACAGATTAGAACTCTTTTGCTCTATCTTCAGTCACTTGTGAGCCTATGAATGGCTTGTGGGACTAGAATTATTTCAGAAATTGAGGCTGTAGTCACTGTCACACAGATTCATCCGTCATTACAAGAGGCTAGAGAGAACACGTTAACAGAAGAAATAAGCCCTGTGAATAGTTTTGAAGTTAAAGACTCACCTAACAGTTAAAGCTTTTGCAGGTCAAGGACTTTAAATATTTTTTCATATAAGAGGGCATTTGAGCTAGCTCCTCCTAAGACATAGTCGCTAGTGAACAAATTACCTTCATATTTCACTAGAATTTCAACTGTAGAATATTTGACTTGGCAGATCTTAAAGAGCACACCACTAAACGAAGTCAAATAAAGCCAAATGACACCAAAACAACACACACACAAACCCCGCCCTCATTACTGTCTTTCAGAAACACCCAGGAAATAAGGCTCCCTCCTCCTGAGCGGCAGCACCTACAGGACCTCAGTCCTCTCCCAACCTGGCGACCCCCGCGGGAGCGCCGCAGGTGACTAGAGGCAGGGGCGGGCACCTTCGGGGAGACGGGCACGCACAAAAGCCTCTGCCAGACGCTGCCTGGCTCAGGGCCCCCCCGGAGGTTTGCCGGAGAAAGCGGGGACTGAGGGCCCGGTGAAACATAGCCCCAAGATCCACCGGGGCCCCAAGATCCACCGGGGCGGGCGCTCCGGCCGACCGGCACTCACTCACCTGTCTGCCTTCCTCCAGCACCTCCCGCCGCTGCCGCCACCGGCGCGGCCCCGCGGAGCTGACAGCTGCGCCTCCTCCCCCGGGCGGCGTGAAGGGGCAGCTGGCGGGTGCGCATCCGGAACAGCCGCTCCCCCTCCTCACCGGCGAGGGACGGTCGCTGCCCCGTCTCCCCAGCTCCTCATCCCCGCGACTGACTACCGGGGCAGCCCTAGTCTCCTCCCCGGCTCCTGCGCGGGCCAAGCCGCTTCCCGGCAGCCGCCTCTCTCGGGCTCACCTCACCCGCGGCGCCGAAGCCCTCTCACCGCCAACCCACCACCGCAACCCCCGCCCTCACCCCCTTGGCTGGACTGATCTCCCCAACGCCATCTTGCCCGGGGGGGTGTTGGTGTTGTTGGTGAAGAGAGCACGCAGGCGCAGCTGAAGCCATCCCGGCCGCGGCTGCAGAAGCACCCATGCGCAGAGGCGGGAGTTCCGCTGCCTTTTCCTGTGGAGCACAGCGGGAGCGGGGAGACGGGTGCCCGACGGGGGGCCCGACGGAGAGCTCGACGGAGAGCTCGACGGAGAGCTCGACGGAGAGGGGGGGACCCGACGGGAGACGGGGGCCCGACGCCGTACGCCCGGCGCGGGTGAGGCGCGCTCACGCTTCACTTACGACGGCATCCGCTGCCTCCAAGGGCTCGGCTGCGGGGCCGGGGTCTTGGCCTCTCACGGGAGCCTGGAGGTGGCCCACATGGCATGGGCCGCGTTGAGCTTATATAGGGCCGAGCCGACTGGCAGTGGGAGCATGAAGCAGCGCTGGAGGGGTCGCCCCAAAACAGAGCTCCTTCTTCAAGGGTGGGCTGGCTCGGCTGTGGAGAGCGATGTGCGACCAGGTGGAGGAGAGACTAGCTAGAAATGCCACTCGCCCTGGCAGAAAACTCAATGTGCCCGCGTTTAGCCAGGTGCGGAACATACAGGAAAACGTGGGATCTAACCCCGTTCTGCCCTCACTCAGAAGGCAGTCGGGCAGCTTCCCTTCACAGAAGTCATTCTTCCCTGCCAGGCTGTTTGTCACCTCTGAGCTTTGCTATTTATGGTTGGACTTAATAGTGAGAGAGATCAGTCTGTCTAGTGGCCAGTTTCCCCACGGTGGGCTCTGGCATTCGCTGGGTTGGAAGAGATACTTTGGGGGCCACTCCAAACCATAAGGGTGACTTGTACACCATGGCCAATAGCTCTGCAGTTTCATAGCCAAGGTCCTTCAGCACTTGCTCCACTTACATGCAACAGGCTTACACACCCTGTATTTCACTTCCCTATTTTGGCTTGTATTTCTTATAAAGTTACATAAAAGTTGACACAGTTTCTATCTTCCCTAGTATGAAGCAGGGCTTGATTATAAGAAAGATGTAGAGACTTTTTACTAAGGCCTGTAGAGACAGGACAAGGGGCAACAGTTTTCAACTGAAAGAGGGTAGTTTTAGACTGGAAATACGGAAGACATCTTTTGTGATGAGGGTGGTGAGATGCTGTTGGGGAACCAGTTCAGAAATATCCAGGTTGTGAGCAATCCTGACTTACTTCAATTTAGGCCACATTGGGTTAATGGTTATTGAGGCCTAGTTAGAGGCTTTCTGAGAATGAGCTACTGGGAAAGAGATAACTTAATTGGCAACAGAAGAGGAAAATAATTATGTGAGAAGAATCTTTCCGTGAGAATGGTATGTGTAATTGGAATACAAAGCCACCTGCATGATAAGATGATGTAAACAAGGCTTCTCTATATAAAGTGAGTGCAAGTTGCTAATAAACGATTTTCCTGCAATCATATTGATGCGTACATGGAATCCTTAAGCCTCCGCAGATTGTTTTCCCACAAATGGCGCCCGAACAGGGACTAAGGGTGGCTCGGACCAGGGTCTAAGGATGGCCCAGACCAGAGACTCTTATGCTGTTGCTTCCAGGAGTGATAAAGACAGCTGGAATAAGAGGGCGGAGAAGCCAGTCGAAAGGAGATTGCTGCCCCGGCAATCTACGTAGCTGGTGCCCGGCTACGGAATAAAAGAGGTACCTCGGAGTTGAAGAATCTTGCCCTGATCAGGTGAGCGGCTGGGGAGGAGATGGGGTCTACACTCTGATGTACAACAAGAAGAGACAGTAGTTAAGCTCCTCCAATATATTCTCTCTATGAGAGATTTATTACACGAAGGCAGGACCTTACGTGAATTACTGAAATGGGCACAGGGTAGAGACTTGATCCCCTCGCTGGGTACTGTTTTTGAGTTACCTACTTGGGAAGCCATAGGTATTGCCCTATGGGATAAAATTAGCGATGGAGATAAGGAGGCACAACGCTTAGCGACACTTTGGAAATTGATTAAAGAAACCTTAAAAGAAATGAAAAGTGAGAGGTCAGCAACAGCCTCAGCATTTGTTGTCTTAACATCTGATCTGCCAGTACCGATGAATGCTTGTGGTATGGACTTGACCTCTAAACAGTTATTTGAGACACCTAAAATACCCTTACCAGCACCTGAAGGGACTGTACTGATTCAAACTCAGTCAACTGTGCCATTTGACCCTGGAGGTTGGATGAAAAGCAAAAATGGGACCGAGAAGCAAAACCAAAAGCGACCGAAAACACCACCAGAATCGTCGGAGGACCCAGAGGGAGAGAAGCCGGAGAACACAGGTGAGGAATCTTGGAATGCAGACTCCCCACCTCGCGCCCGCCTGCTGCGGCTCCCGAATGCTCTGCCACCTTTCCACCTTGGAAGCCTGATTTATCTTCTTGACCACAGTTGCCATCAATTAATCCTCTGCTTCACCTGTCAACACCATCAGTGCCTGGTATAGAGCAACAACCAAGGAAGGAACTGGGACTCGGAGACAAGCAACTAAGGAAACTGCTGAAGAAGCTGACAGAACTGGAGACCAAGGATGAGTATACCCCTGAAAAAACCCTAGTTTTTGCTCCAGGGAACATCCCGAACAAGGGAGCACTAATCCATTTTTACCCCCTGATCCATTCCCTATTCCTGCTCCTATTTCCCTTAACCCTTTAACACCCACTGCTCTACCTCTTCCAGATCCAGCATGGGGAGGGGAGGGTAGTGGGGGGGTGGTAATGTGTATCCAGTAACTAGATGGAAGGGAATTATTCAAATGCTATAGTTGAAGGAGAAATGGTTCCCAATATGAGTCCGATGGTTTTCCAGTGATTGTGGGACCAGGATGAGGAGGTCAATGGGTTGCATTAGATTGGGAAATGATAAAAGAAGTCGAAGTTGCCATTGCGCAGTACGGTTTGAAATCGGTTTGAGTCATTTACTCAATCTCTTTTGCAATATCTTTTTACTGCTCAATTGTTGATGCCATATGACACAAAAATGCTCATTAATACTCTGTTAACTCCTTCTCAACAATTGCAATTTCATCACAAATGGTAAATGCTGTGTGAAAATGCAGCTGTGATTCCTAGACAGAACACCGATGCATTACACGGAGTGCAAGCACAAATGTTACTCGGTGCTTGTCCTTTTGTACGTGCAGATTTGCAGGCATGGTTTCAAACTGAAGTGTTACAACTTTCACAAGAATTGGCATATAAGGCTTTGCAAATTGTTCATGATCCTGCACAAGCAAACTTTTCTTTTACAAATATTAGAGAGAGCAGAGTCATATTCAAAATTTGTGGATAACTTCTATTCAGTGGTAATATTACATCTCAATTTGTTAAAAACAAAAAACAAAAAAAAAAAAAAGAAAAAAAATTTTAAAAGAAAAAAAATTTTTTTTATATGTCGGCGTATGACAATGCTAATGAAAAAACTGAACATGCATTAGGACTACTCCCAAAAAGGTGCTACAGCAGCCCAATTCTTAGAAGCTGCTTGAGGTAACGATGCTTAAGATAAAGCTGCTTAAGAACCATCATTGCAATATAGTTCTCAATATTGATGTATATTGTGGTGCATGGTACACTGGTGTTTCATACAGAGATAAAAAACTTGGTTGGTAATCATACTTGTAGTTTTGGTTTAGGAAATTGTACTATTTCATTTTGTTTCAGGGTAACTTTACCAGATTTTAGTGGCAATATCATTTCATTTTTTAATCTTCTAGTGGTTGTTGTTAGTTTTTCTTATACATTGGTGAGAAGTAAGACAAAGAACACAGCTATGAGAATGAGTATGCCTTTTTGGAGGCTGGAAGTTGCTGCGGAGAGTGAGAGTTGCTCCTGGTACGGAGAGCACCCCCACTCCTGCCTCCACAGCCGCTTCTCGCCCCCCCGCACACACTGCTGCTGCTCAGAGAATGAGCCCTGCTGCAGACACCACAGCAGAGAAAAAAAAAAAAAAAAAAGTGTGTGTGTGTGTGTGTGTGTGTGTGTGTGTGCTTTTGCTGTTTATAGGCTTGGAGTTTTGTCTCTAAACAATTTTATTTGGCTTTTTGGGCTTCAATTTGGCAACCATGGAGGAAACCAGGACTCCACCGTGCTGTGACCCGGGAGGGGTCTGGGGACGCTTTTGGGGCCCCCCGACTAACTTTTGTCGGATAAGCCTCCTCTACCCCCTTGGTTCTATGCACCAGTGGACATCTAAACTTCCTCATACTAAAAAGTTATTTAAGCCCTTCCACTGTAGTGTGAACTGTGCTTTTAGTATTATGTTGTA
Source organism: Calypte anna (assembly GCF_003957555.1). Taxonomy (NCBI): domain Eukaryota; kingdom Metazoa; phylum Chordata; class Aves; order Apodiformes; family Trochilidae; genus Calypte; species Calypte anna. The sequence continues at coordinate 26,469,371 of NC_044274.1, forward strand.
TTGATAACAGGTTTTTGTTAATGTTGTAATTTATGTGATCGTTTATATGTTGATTATGGGATGCGTGGTCTATATGTTGATTGTTGATTGTGCTATTCGGTTGCACTGCTAAGCAGATGAACTTAACTTTTGGTAGTTTAAAACAGATGCTAAAAGATGTTGATAGTGTCAGACATGCAGTTTTACAACATCGTGCTGCCACTGACTTTTTATTGTTAGCTTTTAGGTTATGCTTATGAAGACTTGGCTAGAGTGTATTTGCATAAATTTAGCTGATCATTCAGAGTCAATTCACAACCAAAAACGATTGATTAAGATAACATAAAAAAATTAACAGTTGCATATACTGGGTTAAATGAATGGCTAAATCATTTAAGGATATAGGGATAGCTTAGAGATTTAATTAGACAAGGTTTATCAATTATATTTGTTATTATTGGTTTTGGAAAAAAAAAAAAAAAAAAAAAAAAAGGGGGACCAAGTGCGATGTCAAGACATCGCTGGAGTCGACCCGAGAGGGACAGATCGTTTTGCCCCCTAATGCAAGACTATTTGGTTTGGCTACTGCGAACTTCCACAGACCTGCAAATAGCCTTGGGACAGCTTAGCGGGGAAATAGCGAATTCTTACCCCTCATATTGCTTGTTACCACCTTTATCTAACATGCAGTGGGAATCATGTAATTTTTTGTCTGACAGTTCGGTAGACGGCATTACGGTCTTTACGGTTGCTGGAAAAAAATCCCGTAAAGCTGTTGTTACCTGGGAGGAGACGCCTGGGCAATGGAAAGAGCATTTAATTCCAGGGAAGTCATTTGACTCTTTGCAAACCCTTGAACTTACTGCGATTATTTGGATTTTTGAAACGTGGAATAATACTGCTGTAAATATAGTCTCTGATTCACTTTATGTAGTAGGTATTGTTTTAAGAATGTATCATGCCATTTTGAAGGAAATTTCGAATAAGCATTTGTATTTCTTATTGCAGAAGTTACTAAGACTCTTAGCAGAAAGAGAACATCCTTATTTTATCACTCATATCCGGAGTCATTTTAGTGACCGAGGTTTGGCTATCGGTAATAACGGAGCTGACTATTTAGTTGCACCAGCGTGGACTGGTCCTTCTGTTGATGTTTTTTCACAAGCTCGACAATCTCATGCATTTTTCCATCAAACTGCTAAAGTGCTAGCGAAGCAATTTCATTTACTTCTGGGGGATGTCCAAGGAATTGTGAAATCTTGTCCTGATTGCCAAAAGGTTGATTTGGTATTGGGATGGAAGTCAATCCTAAAGGTTTGAAATCCTTGGAACTGTGGCAAATGGATGTCACTCATGTACAACAGTTTGGACGCTTGAAATATGTGCCTGTTGTTATAGATACTTTTTCTATGGCCGTTTGGGCCTCTGCTCAGACTGGTGAGGCAACGAAACATGTTATCAGACATCTATATGTATCCTTTGCTGTTCTTGGAGTACCTCAGTCTATTAAGACAGACAATGGCCCCGCTTATACTTCTGCTCGTTTTCGGCAGTTTTGTGGACAATGGGGTATTTGACATGTTACTGGTATTCCTCATAACCCTACGGGTCAAGCAGTAGTGGAACGTTGCCGTTCGGTACTAAAGACACTCCTTGAAAGACAAAAGGGGGGAGGAAGGGAGTCCTCCTCAGGACCGGTTAAGTAAGGCTGTGTATGTCATGAACTATTTACGCCTTACAGGAGATCGTACAGAACCTCCGATACTGATTCACCAAAAAGCTTTAGCAGACTTTGCTTCGGAACCTTCCTACAAAATTTTGGTGGAATTCAAGAATTCCATCACTGGACAATGGGAAGGGCCGGCAGAGGTGAAACTGACTGGTCGAGGTTATATGTGCTTACTTACAGGTACTGGAGTGCGTTGGGTACCAAGCAGATGGGTTCGACCATGGAAACAAACGCCTTTAAATGTGGATTCACAGTGATAATATTTCTGATACAAGTATTTGGTTTGGGAGATTGTACTGATTTATTTTATTTTAGGCTGATTCCACCAGATTTTAGTAGTAATAGTGTTTTGGTTTTTAAAGTTTTTGGTAGGTGTTGTTAAATTTTTCTCATATATTGGTAAAGAGTACAATAGACTCATGAGAATGTTTTTCAGAGGCCGAGAAATGCTGCGGAGAGAAAGAAACTTCCCCCCCCCCCCGACTCTTTCCCCCGCGGCTGCTTTTCAACCCCCCTTCGTGTGCCTGGTGATTGCTCCCAGCAAGCTTGCTGTAGCTGCAGGTGCTGCCTCTGCCCCCGCAGATACTGTAGCTGTGAGCCCTGCTGGGAGGGGGAGGAAAGGACACCACATAGCCTCATTAAAAAGACAAAAAAAGAAAAGTTTCTCTAATGCCTTCTGAAAGGTATGAAGCAGAAGTGGGAAATATTTTTACATTGTTCTGGGCATCAAATGTCCAGGCCTGAATCTTGGTAGATAATAACTTGAGGGTTACCTGCTACTCATGAAAGATACTGGTATTTTCTTTTCTTTGACAGGAGATTTTAGCTATCCGTGAAATAGAATCTTTTTAATGTGTTACGCCATACAAAAGATGAAGACATTTACAATCAAAAAAAAAAAAAAAAAAAAAAAGTAACTTCAATTAGGTAGTGTCACTATTCTGCTTTTATGCAAACTCCAGTTATTTTAAAACAACTTACTTTGATGGGCACATTGATTATAATTTGATCTCTTATTTAAAAGACTTTAAAAGATGCTCAAAGCTGCATTGCAAAATACTGTATACTATGCAGGGAGTGGTGTGATAGAAAGAAATTTCTTCAAGTTTAGTTTGAAACCATTAGAGCACATGATTTGATAATAAAACTATTTTCATTACAATCATAAAAAAAAAAAAAAAAAAAAAAAAGAGGGAAAAGACAAGGGAAGAGCGTATACCCTTATGAGAAGAAAAAAGAGCGTGACCTCATGAAAGCACTAATGAGTTATCAATAATAACATTTGCGATCAAACTGGTCAATGCAACAATTAGGCCTAGAAAACAAGGGAAAGTTTGAAATTTGGGTTTCTTGCTGTTTCATTTGTATCACACATAGCAAGAGGAAAAGCCTTTGGTAAGATTTGATAAAAATCATAAAATATACCAGTTAGCTTGTTGGTTTACAGATTTAATTAGGCAAGGCTTACCAGTTATATATGTTATTATTGCTTTTATATTACTAGTATGTTATTATTACCTTTGTATTAGTATATATGTTATTATTGCTTTTGCATTATTGGTATGTTATTGCTTTTGCATTATTGGTATGCTGGTTATGACAATATATCATTAGCATGTTATCTTATGTAATGAAATAAGTCAGAATTGCTCAAAAAACAAAAAGGGGAATATGTTGGGGAAACAGTTCAGAAATATCCAGGTTGTGAGCAATCCTGACTTACTTCAATTTAGGCCACATTGGGTTAATGGTTATTGAGGCCTAGTTAGAGGCTTTCTGAGAATGAGCTGCTGGGAAAGAGATAACTTAATTGGCAACAGAAGAGGAAAATAATTATGTGAGAAGAATCTTTCCGTGAGAATGGTATGTGTGGTTGGAGTACAAGGCCACCTGCATGATAAGATGATGTAAACAAGGCTTCTCTATATAAAGTGAGTGCAAGTTGCTAATAAACGATTTTCCTGCAATCATATTGATGCGTACATGGAATCCTTAAGCCTCCGCAGATTGTTTTCCCACAAGATGCTGGCACAGGTTGCCCAGAGACACTGTGGATGCCCCCTCCCTGGACATGTTTAGGGCCAGGGTGGATAGGGCTTTTGGCAACCTGGTCTAGTGAAAGGCTTTTTTGCCTATGGCAGAGGGGTTGGAGTAGATAATCTTTAAATATCTCTCTCAACTCATACTGTTCCATGATTCTATGATTGATTTTTGTGTCGGGTGGAGAGTTGTAGCAATAAAAGCAACTGATGTTGAAAGCAATTAATCTTCTAGTGAATCTCATTCAAAAAGACTGAAGAAAGAAGAATTATATGAGGTAGCATCTTTTTGTTTATATTTTAATATTCAGTATTTCCTGTTGAAGAAATCATAAGCCAAACCAAACAACTTTAAAAAAAAAATATTAGTAGTCATATACCATTTCCAGTTTTGTCCTTCCTTCAGGTAACAAAGTGAACTATGAGCTGCACTTTTGTACTGCAGTCATCTGCCCTTGCATTTTGAGCCTTACCACCTCAGAGGTATGCTGAGAGCATTTCAAGCAGCAGCTGCAGTACCTTTATAACTATAGCTCCTCCCTGGCCCCTGTGGCTGCGCACCAGCTGCACTGCTGGGAAAGAAAGAAACTTTGGCTTGCGCACCATCTGCCTTGATGAAAGGCTGAGCAAGTCACTGTGTCGGACTCTAGAGCTAATCTGCCTTTTACAGGAAATTGAGATTAAAAAGAGGTGGAAAAACAATAGCTTGTTATGATTCTCAATAGAATAGAATAGAATTCTCAATGGCTGTAGCTGCTATGAATTGTGGCATAAGGAAGCATATGCTGCTAGAGGAATTTGCCCTTTCTATGACCTTTTCTTTTCCTCCCATTACATCTTGTGCTGCTTTGACAAACCATTCCAGAAGCAAATGCAGGAATTGCCAGTGCCCTTGATGGAGACTTCAGTAAGTAAGGGTGAATGGCATACTGTGGTGACATCAAACCAGTGGACCAGAATATGTTTCTTAACTAGAACATGTTTGAAATAATCTGCTTTCTTGTCTTTTCAATGTGCTGGCCAGTCACTCATCTGAAGATTATTACTATTTATAGTCTAGTTTTTCAGAGGAAGTTCAGATGATGATCAGACTAGTATTGCTGTGCACTGAATGTTTGATGGATGTACACAAGCCAATTTTTACCCTCAGTCAGTAAACATTAGACCATATGCAATAAGACCCAAGACCACCTGGGTGACTCTAATTTGGCAGCTCTAATTCAATAGTTTGACAAATGAGTAAAATGATCATATTGAAGGTATATTCTGAAAAGGAACAGTCTGTTCTAAGGGAGATCCACCCACCAAGGAAGTTCTTTAGGTATCAGTCCTTATCCTCAGATAGGTATTTGTAGTAAGATGGATCATTTTCAGAAGTGCTTTTTCAAGGGCAGTTCTACAGCCTACTGTGAGTTCCTTTTCTGTCAGGCTAAGTTTTAAGTATATGCATGAAAAATAAATTTGATGTCAGTTATGTTAGCTATATTACTAAGTAGCCTCATATTCTCCCCACTCTGAAGAGGAAAGCATTTCTCACAATTGGCAGTTTGCAGTGTTGTGGATTTAAACAGCATTTTGTTGAAGCCAGTTTGGCAACATTTACCTTTCAGGACAAAGGCCAATCTGAAGGCCTTTCAGTAAGTAAAACTAGAGAGAGAACCATTTAGATAGTAGTTTTACAGATGTCTGCTATTGAGGGACTAGCCTTTTCTATTTAAGGATTGCCATTCACGAAAACAAAGGACCCCTAACAAGAATTACTTCACTTTTTTGTGCTTGGTTTGAACAGTTACAAGTTTAATATTAAAATGTTGCTCAGTAGTGAACTTGAGAATCATAAAATCACAGAATGGTTAGGATTGGAAGGGATCTTAAAGATCATCTAGATCGAACCACCCTGCATGGGCAACGTAGATTCCCGAAAAGAATATTTGTCTCAAAACAGCCTCCCTGACACAATGGACATTGCACTTGGGTGGAGGCCTCATTCGATAGCCATCTGGACTCTGTTCTCTCAAGGAGAGACCCTCCTTTGGGAAACCACCCTGATAAACGGGGCCCTAGTCTCACAAGAGCAGCCCCTCCTTCAGTGGCCACCCCCACCAGCTGAACACTGTCCTTGCAAGAGTAGCTCTGTCTGATGCCACCCTGACAGGCAGGACACTGTCCTTATTCCATAAGGGACAGGGGCAGGCAAGCTGTGCCCTGCGGAGGCAGAGTGACATCTTGTGTGTGCCCCGGGTAAGGACACTGGAGAGGGCTCAGGCACAGAAATCAGGGTTATTGCTGTGTCACCCCACCTGGAGGGGCCCAAGTGAACACCTGGCTGTGCAAGATATGCAAAGGATCCCTCCAAGAACGTCGGGTCAGGTGGCATAAAAAGGCACACCCAAAATGCTGGAAGCACACCTGCCATCCAAGGACCACAACTTCCTACCAAGATCATCACTGGATCCAAGGGTGGTGATAGCTTTCCTCTTACCTCTCTCTCAGTCTCTCTCTCTCTCTCTCTCTCTCTCTCTCTCTTTCTCTCTTTCTCTCTTTCTCTTTCTAGCCTTCTCGAGGTACATAAGGGTAACATAGTTTCCAACTTTGTTACATTTTGTTCCTTGTAATCTGTTGTTTTGACAATTCCTTAAATTTTGCTACATTGTAAACCATTACTCTGAAAGTCCTATCATTTATAATTCTGGTAATTGTAACCTGACATGCTTTATAATCTTACTCACTTAAGTAAAAAAAAAGCTGTGTTTTTATACAAACCTCCAGGGTAATAATCTTAATCCTAGAGTATCACACAGAGAATTCCTGCATTTAATCACTTAATCTCACCAAATGGGTTGTTAGAAGAGATTAATTAGAGAAGGAGGAGGATTAGGCCCAGCTACACCTGGGCTCCTCTCTGAAGGGGGTCCAGTCTGAATCTCCCTGGGTCAATCCCCACTGCGGGGAGCTCTACCTGTACCCACTCAGTGGGATGTAACACTGTACCCAGTCTGTGGGAAGTGTTCTTTGGTTTGGCCCCCATTGCTGGGGAGCCACTTTGTGAGATGTGACTGTGCTGCACTCACCCTGTGTGTTGTGACAGGCAGGGACACCTCCCACCACACCAGGTTGCACAGGACTTTATCCAGCGTGGCCTCAAACACTTTGAGGGATGAGGCGTCAACCATCTCCCTAGGCAACCTAATCCAGTGTCTTACTACCCTCATGGTGAAGATTTTTTTCAAAATATCTAACCTAAATCTCCCCTCTTTCAGTTTAAAACCATTATCCCTTTGTCCTGTCATTGTTCTTTCTGGTGAAAAGCCCCACCCCAACTTTTCTGTGCAGCCCCCTTCATGTACTGGAAAGCTGCTATAAGGTCTCCCCAGGGCTTTCTTTCCTCCAGGGAGAACAAACCCAGATCTCTCAGCCTGTCTGCATAGCAGAGGTGCTCCAGCTCTTGGATAATTTGTAGCCCTTCTCTGGACTCTCTCCAACAAGTCTGTATCTTCCCTGTGCTGGGTGCTCCAAAGTTGTACCCAGTGTTCCAGGTGTGGCCTGACAGGAGCAGAGGGGCAGAATCCCCTCCCTCGCCCTGCTGGCCATGCTTCTTTTGCTACAGCCCACAGTGCTAGACTGCAGTAGACAAAGGCAGCTGCAATCAAAAAGGGAAAGGAAGAACCCACAAGACTTTAGGCTGAGGATTCCAAACTATAACAAAGAAAAAAACCACAAAAAAAAAAAAACACTTCTCAGGAGAAGGATTGCTAAACTTGCATATTCTGTAACCCCAGAGTCATGAAGGTACAGATAAGCCCATAGGGCTTGTTATTTTAAAATTATTTTTGTATAGTTAAACATCAATCCATCTACTAAACAGATCAGAGAATTTGGAGCAATTACACCGAAATGTTATGAATCGTTTGTGGGTTGTATGGTTCATGTTAAGGTTCACACTTTTGAAGAAAAGCAAAGGATAAAAACACTAGACACTAATGCCAGAAAAGAAGTTCCATCTCGGGGCTATAGGATTAAAAATAGAGACGACACTTTCAGCCACGTAAGTTTAGATAATTTTATCCTGTCAGCCTAAAGGAAAGTGATAATTGCATGGAATAAGTCCAAGTTTCCTGTGCTCAAATTGGAGTGGGGAAAAAAATGAGATATGAAGGTCTTGAATATTAATGAAAAATGGTTTTGAGTTTAGTCTAGGCAATGAATCATTCTGAATTATGCTCCAGTCCAGACATGAGAGGAGGTCTGGACTTGTACCCTAAATATCCAACTTCTTATAAGAATGGTGCAAGCTTTTTGTGAAAGTCACATGTCTGCATCTCTAACACTGTTACCTCATCTGGGAGACAGAAAGAAAGGGCAGAGAGATCCTAAAGACCAAATTCAGTTCATGTGCTTTACCTACTGAAGTCTACTAGGCCTAGAAGATTTTGAAATAATTCTTTGCTTTATAATAAAATGTCAACAGGCAAGAAGGCAGAGTTAGAGATTTCCTCTTCAGTTACTCAAAAGGCCTGAAAACAGTGCGGAGGTTGGTAGCTAACAGATGGGCAAAGGAAACTCTTGAGGAGAGGTTAGATAAAAGTCTGCCATCACTTCCAAAGGTCAGGACACAAGTGACAGAATCTTCAGGGAAAATTAGAACCTTACTATTACATCTAAAACATTGCCTTTGATCAACAGAAGGATTACATATGGTACTCCAAGCTGTGTATTGTGCCAGGGGAAGTTTAGGTTAGATATTAGAAAGAATTTCTTTACCAAGAGGGTGATCAAGCATTGGAATGGGCTGCCCAGGGAAGTAGTAGATTCTTCATCCCTGGAGATATTTAAAAAGAGACTGGATGTGGCACTCAGTGCCATAGTCTAGCAACCGTAACGGTGGTTCAAGGGTTGGACTCGATGATCTCTGAGGTCCCTTCCAACCCAGCCAATTCTATGATTCTATGATTCTGAGTAAATACAGGCAGTCATATGCATGCTACCACTTCAGCACAGAACAAGTAGTAATGGTAAACAGTTTACATGGGGAAGATAATAGAATTGTACTTATAATGTGAAGGTTTATGAATTTGCTAATGTCATAATTTTCAACACTGTAACTAATATAACCATATTAAAAAATTAAAATCTGTGCCTATTCTGTGTATAGGAGTAACTGGTGCAAACAGCAAGAATAATATGGACTGCAGCTGAGCTCTAAACCAAATAGCATTAGCATTGTTACTGAGTATGTTTTTATAGAGTCTTCCAAATTAAGCCAATAACTGTTTTCTTAGTCAATTTTTTCTCATGATCAGATATAGCTTCTCACAGAGGTCTTTATCAGCGAAGCAACTATGCAAAAGTGGGGCATCAACATAGTTTTTTTCTCAATAGTTTTATTATGTAGAATAAATGAACTAACACCACTGTTACCAGAACTTTCAGTTTTTTTGGAGAAAGAAAGTTGGAAATTGTGGATGTGAATGGGGAAGTACACTTTAGTGTTCTCCATAATATGACTTTTTATATGACAGTCTTCATACTTCATTTCAGCATGCTTATGTTTCAGTACATACTATAATAATTACTTTAATATTAAGCATTAATGTGAGTAAATATGGCAGATAATAATAATAATGGCAGTGTGTGGTTTGGATAGGACATGGATTTGGATACTCTGTCTTAAGACTAATCTCAGGCATCTGAAATGGCATTGAAGATACCATATGGGGCATTTAATCTAACTTACTTTAGATATTTAAAATAAATTACTTGCTCTAATTACCTGCTTCTGTCTGCTGATTTTATGTGGTGTCTAGAGGGACCACTTCAGACTTAAATGTATAGAATTTGCAGTCTTAAGTGAAAAAATATGTATCTTATGTCGTGTGTCAGTACATAATTGTCGCAGTGGGTGTTTGATGCAAACAGATGCGAGACGGAGACTCAGTTTGATGCAAACAAATGTCCAACTTTATTGAATCAGAAGGCAATATTTATACACTAATCTAAGAGCTAATGCCACGTATACATATTGCTGATTGGTGATTTCTACATCTCGTTACACACGTTTTAACTTGATTGGCTACAAAGCATTTAGCAACAATTAACTAACAAAGCTTATCTTTCACACATTCGAGCTTCTTCGTGGATGTTGTTATCGTGCTGAGTCCCTTAATCTAATCGTCTTGCTTACTCCTTAACCTTCGAGTGTTCTAACGTGCTGTTCCTTGTGGTTACAAAATATGCTTTAAGCAGCACTGTCCTTGCACATAGCCCAAAGCTTATGTTGAAATTATCAGCAATTGTTTGGTGCAGACAGTCTGAGGCTGTACTGCCTCAATTCCCCCTTCCGATTGGACAAGATAAACTCGTTTCATGGCACGATCGAGCATCCGTTGGAAGCATTGAAAAATACAGGGTAGCAAGATTAAAAAAAGTAAAAAAGCAGATAAAGCATAACAAACAGTCTTAACCAAACTTTGCAACCATCCCGTTAGACCCCATTCTGAAAAAAGTTTATCAAACCAGTCCTAATTATCCTGTGATTGCAAATGTGCAACCCCTTCTTTAAGTGATTGTATTGCAGCATGTATAGATTGAGAGTGATCAGAAAGATTCATACAACACATTCCATTAAAATCTTCACAAATATGACCTAAAAGCTAACAATAAAAGAGCAGTACAACAGAACAGCACAATCAACAATCAACACATAAACGAGGGATCCCCTAGTCAACATACAAACGATCACATGAATTACAACATTAACAAATGCCTGTTATCAATACAACACAAAAAGTACATTTCACACTGCAGTGGAAGGACTTAAACAACTTTTTAGTATGAGGAAGTTCAGATGTCCACTGGCGCATAGAACCAAGGGGGTAGAGGAGGCTTATCCGACAAAAATTGGTCGGGGGGCCCCAAAAGCGTCCCCAGACCCCTCCCGGATCACAGCACGGTGGAGTCCTAGTTTCCTCCATGGTTGCCAAATTAAAACCTAAAAAGCCAAATAAAATTATTTATCTTTCAAAAAAAGAAAATAAAAAAAAAAAAAAAAAAAAAAAAAAGTGTAACGAGATGTAGAAATCACCAATCAGCAATATGTATACGTGGCATTAGCTCTTAGATTAGTGTATAAATATTGCCTTCTGATTCAATAAAGTTGGACATTTGTTTGCATCAAACAAGTCTCCGTCTCGCATCTGTTTGCATCAAACACCCACTGCGACAAATGGTGACCCCGACGTAGAACGGGCTAAAGACTAAATAAAAATTTAAAAATTGCTAAAAATTATTAAAGAAAAAAGAAGATTGAAGATTATCCGGTCGCAGGTCTCCAAGAACTCAAGAGTGAAGAAAAAGGCTGAAAGGAAGCCGATAATTGTGGTGCGCACCTTCATCACCTCCTCGCGATTGGCAGGTGAGCTTGGAGAAACTTTTTGTTATGGGTTTAAAAGAAGAACGAGATGTTTATTATACTTTAAAGACTTTACTTAATAAGGATAAAAAAGTTATACCTGGCCATGATCTAAAACTGCTTTTAAAATGGACTCGTGAGCATTTTTCTGACATCAATTCGGTCTCTATTTATGACCCTACATTTTGGGACGAGGTCGGAGTTAAATTATGGGATGCCACTACACGGGGCAATAATGAAACCACCAAACCCTTAGCACCTTGGCGAACACTTTTTGAAACTTTAAAAGGAAAAGAGTCTACTACTTCATCTGCCCCCCCTTCTGCCCCCCTGCTGCCAACCACTGCTGCTATGGTGAATGTGGATTTGGACCCAGAACCCTTTGACCCTGGGGGCTGGATGAAAACTAAAATGGGACTGAGAAGCAAAACCAAAAGCAACCGAAAACACCACCAGAATCATCGGAGTTCACGGAGAGAAGCCGGAGAACACAGGCGAGGAATCTTGGAATGCAGACTCCCGACCTTGTGCCTGCCTGCCGCGGCTCCCGACTGCTCTGCCACCTTTCCACCTCGAAAGCCTGATTTATCTTCTTAACCACAGTTGCCATCAATTAATCCTCTGCTTCACCTGTCAACACCATCAGTGCCTGCTATAGAGCAACAGCCAAGGAAGGAACTGGGACTCGGAGACAAGCAACTAAGGAAACTGCTGAAGAAGCTGACAGAACTGGAAACCAAGGATGAGTATACCCCTGAAAAAACCCTAGTTTTTGCTCCAGGGAACATCCCGAACAAGGGAGCACTAATCCATTTTTACCCCTTGATCCGTTCCCTATTCCTGCTCCTATTTCCCTTAACCCTTTAACACCCACTGCTCTACCTCTTCCAGATCCAGCATGGGGAGGGGAGGGTAGTGGGGGGGTGGTAATGTGTATCCAGTAACTAGATGGAAGGGAATTATTCAAAATGCTATAGTTGAAGGAGAAATGGTTCCCAATATGAGTCCGATGGTTTTCCAGTGATTGTGGGACCAGGATGAGGAGGTCAATGGGTTGCATTAGATTGGAAAATGGTAAAAGAAGCCAAAGTTGTCATTGCGCAGTACAGTTTGAAATCGGCTTGAGTCATTTACTCAATCTCATTTGCAACATTCTTTTTACTGCTCAATTGTTGATGCCATACGACACAAAAATGCTCATTAATATTCTGTTAATTCCTTCTCAATAATTGCAATATAGTTCTCAATATTGATGCATATTGTGGTGCATGGTACACTGGTGTTTCATACAGAGATAAAAAACTTGGTTGGTAATTATACTTGCAGTTTTGATTTAGGAAATTGTACCATTTCATTTTGTTTCAGGGTGACTTTACCAGATTTTAGTAGCAATATCATTTCATTTTTTAATCTTCTAGTGGTGGTTGTTAGTTTTTCTTATATATTGGTGAGAAGTAAGACAAAGAACACAGCTATGAGAATGAGTATTCCTTTTTGGAGGCTGGAAGTTGCTGTGGAGAGCAAGAGTTGCTCCTGGTACGGAGAGCACTCCCACTCCTGCCTCCGCAGCTGCTTCTCGCCCCCCCCCCGCACACACTGCTGCTGCTCAGAAAACGAGCCCACCATACCTCTAAAAATGTATCTAAATCCACCAACAAACTTTTATTGCTTTCCCCGGGTTTGTTTTTTTTTATAGACCATGGCCTGAAAGTTGCTGAGGAGAATGAGAACTGCTCCTCGTACAGAGAACACAGAGTAAAAAAAAAAAAAAAAAAAAGAAAAAAAAATGAAAAAGAAAAAGAAAAAAAAAAGAAAGAAAAAAAAAAGAAGAAAAAAAAAAAAAAGAGTGTGTATGCCTTTGCTATTTAAAGGCTTGGAATTTTGTCTGTAAATAATTTTATTTGGCTTTTTAGGTTTTAATTTGGCAACCATGGAGGAAACTAGGACTCCACCGTGCTGTGATTTGGGAGGGTTCTGGGGACGCTTTTGGGGCCCCCCGACCAATTTTTGTCGGATAAGCCTCCTCTACCCCCTTGGTTCTATGCGCCAGTGGACATCTGAACTTCCTCATACTAAAAAGTTGTTTAAGTCCTTCCACTGCAGTGTGAAATGTACTTTTTGTGTTGTATTGATAACAGGCATTTGTTAATGTTGTAATTCATGTGATCGTTTGTATGTTGACTAGGGGATCCCTCGTTTATGTGTTGATTGTTGATTGTGCTGTTCTGTTGTACTGCTCTTTTATTGTTAGCTTTTAGGTCATATTTGTGAAGATTTTAATGGAATGTGTTGTATGAATCTTTCTGATCACTCTCAATCTATACATGCTGCAATACAATCACTTAAAGAAGGGGTTGCACATTTGCAATCACAGGATAATTAGGACTGGTTTGATAAACTTTTTTCAGAATGGGGTCTAACGGGATGGTTGCAAAGTTTGGTTAAGACTGTTTGTTATGCTTTATCTGCTTTTTTACTTTTTTTAATCTTGCTACCCTGTATTTTTCAATGCTTCCAACGGATGCTCGATCGTGCCATGAAACGAGTTTATCTTGTCCAATCGGAAGGGGGAATTGAGGCAGTACAGCCTCAGACTGTCTGCACCAAACAATTGCTGATAATTTCAACATAAGCTTTGGGCTATGTGCAAGGACAGTGCTGCTTAAAGCATATTTTGTAACCACAAGGAACAGCACGTTAGAACACTCGAAGGTTAAGGAGTAAGCAAGACGATTAGATTAAGGGACTCAGCACGATAACAACATCCACGAAGAAGCTCGAATGTGTGAAAGATAAGCTTTGTTAGTTAATTGTTGCTAAATGCTTTGTAGCCAATCAAGTTAAAACGTGTGTAACGAGATGTAGAAATCACCAATCAGCAATATGTATACGTGGCATTAGCTCTTAGATTAGTGTATAAATATTGCCTTCTGATTCAATAAAGTTGGACATTTGTTTGCATCAAACTGAGTCTCCGTCTCGCATCTGTTTGCATCAAACACCCACTGCGACACATAATAAGATAAAATAATACATTCAATCAATGCAACTAATTTGCTTCTAGCAAGCTTTGTAAGAATCAGCACAGAAGAGATGATTTTGTGTAAAAGATGTAAATTCTGAAATTTGAAATGTTGACATTTCTGGCTGTTACTATCATTGGTCTAACCTGATGTCTCATGTTATCTGAGGTATTGCTACTGTTTCCCTGAAAAAAACCCTTTAGGGCCTGAATCACCACATCTAGGTCAGATATAACTCATTTTAAATTAACGCATTAGTATATAGGAGATAAAATGTTTATGTTCATGACCCTCTCTACATTAGGTGTCCTGCATTTCTGAAAGTCTAAATCATATTTCACTGTGAGAGCAACAGTATTTGCAGTGCTTATGTAAAGTTCAGGATGGCCATAGCATCTCTGTTCACACAATATTCAGGAAAAATCTTTGAAGGCTGTCTAAATTAAAAGCTCATGAATGTAACTTCATCACTGATACAAGTGGAAAATTTTGAGGACAAAATGATTAGACACCTGGAAAGCCTGGTGAAAGCTTGATTTTGTGTAATGTCCAAGCTTCCTTCCTTTACATGAGTAATTTACTGAAGTTCATACAGTAATCAGTAATTTACAGGGGACATTTTTTTGTGGAGGAGTGGAAGCAGAGCATAATTACCATTGAACACTGGAACATTAACCCATGGGTGAGGGGCAGTATCAGGCACAGTGAGGTGAACCAGCATCAAACACAGCACCATGACCCGTGGGCAGGTTCATGGTGACCAGGCAGAGCCAGGATCGGTCCAGAAGCCAGGCAGGGGTCAGGGTCCAGGACCGGAGGAATGGGCCATGTAGCACGGGCAGGGCTGCAGGACAAGAGGTGGGGCTCAGGTGGGCTGAGCTGTAGGAGCTTCCACCAAGAAGTGTTTGCCATAGGACAGGATTTAGCCTAGCCTGGGATCTTCACCCCAAAGCCCCTGGCTTGAAAAGGCAGCAACCCACAGCTGCATTAGCTTTTGTGGGTTTGGAGCCCCATCCTGGCTGGAGTACACTCTCAGGGAGTGTGTTAGAATTGAGAAACAGCAGGAAAAAAGGAAAAAAATAAGGAAAAATAACAGTTTTAGATTAGGCCATGCCCCCCAAATTATGCCAGCACCTATGTGATGAACCACACCTTAATCACAGTTCTAATGCAATAGAAGCAAGCTGTGTTTAGCAATATCCTAATTAAAAACAAGGTGTATCTTTTGCTGGAGATAGACTATAAATACAAGTATTACTGAATTCATCATTATGGGAAAGACCTTGCAAAAGTTCACACCTATGAAGAATATAAAAATTCCTGCTATGTTACTAGAAGTGTATGTCATAACTTTATTTTAAAAGTAACACATATATTTTTATACTGCATAGACAGAATATTTCAGCTTAACTAAGGTTTCTGGTGCCCTTTTCTCATGTGTTTTATGTTTTTATGGAAGAAAAACTAAGAGTTTAAGTCATGATTAAGAAGAAA
This sequence comes from Calypte anna, assembly GCF_003957555.1. NCBI lineage: Eukaryota > Metazoa > Chordata > Aves > Apodiformes > Trochilidae > Calypte > Calypte anna. The sequence continues at coordinate 26,485,043 of NC_044274.1, forward strand.
TACTTCTAAGTAGCTACTTGGTTACTTGAAAAGCAAAACTGTTCCGACATGCCCATTAAGTCAAGACCATGAAGTGGAGACTGTATTTCCAAATTTGCAGGTGTTACTACAACATAGATTTTTAGAGGCACTGCTTGGTTACACACAGTGCTGATCAGCTCATAAATTACAGCAGGACAGGTGACAGAAGCTTTCATGCAGAATGAAAGTCAGATATTCAGACCAGTTCTGAAACTGATAAAAACTGCAGTGGGATGCTGCAGGAGTGTGGGAGAGAGACGTAGGTTTCTAATGCATCAGAAATCTGTAATTTGAAATTATTTCTAGGTCAGAGTGTGTACCACTTCATGGAGTGGCAGAGTTAGTAGGCACAGCGTACAGACAACCTTGAAAAAGATTATTTGTAAAGACATTTGTAATCCTCCCTTATATGAGAAGATTATTATCCTCTCAATCTTTTTTTTTTTTTCTTCCCTAATGAACTCATCTATTTGAGCTAGTCAGTCATGATAGTGAAGGTGTGTGGAGTCTTTTACACTGATCTGTGTACCTCTTTCAATTTTACTCCATACATCTTGAGACAGAGGCACTATAATTGTGCCTAACCTTCCTGTTATAGTAGATTGTAACTGCAGGACCTTTCTAATGCACATGATTACTGATTCCTTTAATTAATGTCAGTGAGTTCATGGGTACAGAGAAATCATACTTTGCCCATACTGATTTTTCCCCAGTTGAAAGCACATATTCACACCTGCTGACTTTTTAAATTCTTCTTATTATTATTTCCACCAGCTTGCCCAGTTCAAAAATCAGGTTTACGGCTTTGTATTTCCTCTTCTGCATCTTCTTTGGAAGCCTTTAAGAAGGCAGTGTCAAACTAATATTTTTGCAGTCCTCTGATGCTTGGACCCATTGAAAAGCGTTTGTGCAATCAAACTTAGTTTCTTTAGAGCTCTTGGATTAAATGTGTTTTGGTGATCTAAAACTGTTCTATTTGGTTTTCCTCTTAATACGGTCAACTAACACTTGGATTTGAGGCATGTCCTTGGACACATTTCCTGTCTGGAAAGGTTTGCATTCCTGCCCTCCTTGTCCTCTTTTGTAGTTCAAAAAGATTGATTCTTATAGACAAGTTCAGCCAACAAGTTCAGAATAGGTTGGCATTTCTTGCAAATTAGGTACAAATCAATATTATATTGAGAAATACTGTCGATGAAACAAAGATTTGTTTAAACTGATGAAAACACTACTAATTTAAAGAAGGTTGATCACTTCTATGAAAGTATTGTTTGTTTTTCAGATATCAACAGTATTATACTAAATAATATAGCGAATATTACATCTGTAAATATAAAATAAAATAAAAACCTGTTTTTTTTTTATTTCCAAGAATGTTGTCATCGGCAGATAAGAAAAAATGCTAAAATCCAAGGGGGCAATGGAGCCAAATCTTACCTGACTTGATAGACTAAGTATAACTGTGTGTTAGCAGGTCTCTGTTAAGGAATATGGTAAAAGCTATACTTCTGCTGCTGAATTACAGTATTTGTAACAGTGCACTACATGACAATACTTGCATCACGGATAATTTTCTAAGTAATACTAATATTTCTATTTCTGGTGAATTTTAGTTAACTAGGCACAAAACCTTAATAATCATATTTTTATATTTTTGTGAAGTTTTCTGTAAAGATAGATAAAAAATATGCTCCCCAATAGTGTGAAGCTTGTATATTTTCTGAGTCAGAATATACAAATCTTTAAACAAGTACAAAAAGAAAATTGAATGAGCTGAGATATAATATTAGGACTCTTATTTTCAAGTGAAGAAGGAAGTGTATTCTCTGGTAAAAATGAGTTTTCCAACTCTCTGTGATTATAGCTTGAAAGTTCTATGAGAAGTAACTCCAGAATACTGACACATATGCCTATATCTCTGTGTTCAGGTTGTCTGTAAACTACATACTGCAGGGCAAGCACAGTGTCCCCTGTCTTGCATGAAAATTTTGAATATGCAAAACTAAACAGAAACCAAGAGGCTGCTAACACACAGAAGTAACATGAGAAAGAGTTTCTCCTCCTTGAGTGATTGTTTTTCGATATCCTTGGCATTTTCTGGTTTGTAACAGCATTATAAAACCAGTACAGAAGCTGAAACCCAAATTGTTAGAAGCTTGACTGTATATGAAAACATCAGCAGAAACAAAACACAGTTTAGTTGCCTGAAATGTTGTTATTGATATGACAATGCAATAGAAGATTCCAATCTAAGTAGCATATACCAGGATACATTTGCATAATCAGCAGCTGGGAAAAAATCAAATATGGGATGCATCACCATGAACCTTTTTTTATTTTTAGAACCTCAGTTTAATTGCCTCTGGCACTGTCACAGCTGCTATATGATTCTCCAATACTTTCGTTGAACCATTTGCATCTTAATAAAGAGTTTGCCTTCTGTACGCATTCTGTCCTGGATGCAGTCTCAGGAAATAATCTGACTGGCTGAATTATAAATAGTCTCTGAAAAAAACCCCTATGCTTAACTGTGTAGATATTATAGGACACTTAGATAAATAACTGTAATATATAAATTATGTATTACTTATCTGAAGAGTAAATAGGCATCAATGCTCTCAACTCTGCCCTAACTGAGACTTAATCTGGTGACTTCCTTTAACAGTTAGGAAAAAAATCTGCATTTAGAAGTCTGTTAATTCACATTTCTGATTTTTTATGATTACTTGCCCTCACAGAAATCTGCTTTTCTAAGATGATATTACATCTGTAAGAAACAGAGAGAAAAAAAAGAAATTAAGAGGCTTGCTGTAATTCAACCAATGAATGTTTGGTACCACAAGAAATTCAGGCCGTGGTCATGGAAACAGTTGAGTATTTACTTAATTTTATTTCATTGAAGCAATAATTCTGTGCAAGACTGTGGGTTTATGTAAGCATTTCCATTATTACAGTCTACGAATAATAGATTAGAAACTTGCAAGTAATAATTGATAGAGTTAATTTGTTTCTTCTGAAACATGAACCTGAATTATTCCAGAAGATGACAAACATGTACAAACTTTCCTATACAAACAAGAATTTTAAAAGATCAAATGCAGAGGATAAGCTGTGCAAGCTCATCCTTCTCTTGTGCCATGTTCTGTACTGGGATTGGAAGATGAAGGGTGAGGTGAAAGATAGATCATTCAGGGCTTTTTCTGGATTAGTAGGAAAGGATTGACAACAAATTACTTTAATTAACGGCTTTAATTAGATGAAATAAGAAGAGCAATATAGGTAGTGAGCACCCCTTACAGCCCTCCAGTTGCTGAGAACCCTGTGTTTGTGCAGTGCTGGATGGAGCCCAGATGGATTTTGCCATGACACACTGTGCAGAGCAGATCCTGTCCGTGGAGAGAAGCTCTATTGTTTCCTCCTGCAAGCTATTATGTATTTTCCATATAAGAAAACAACTCTGTTCCTAAAGGATACTCCAATGGTAACTTCTTGTTGCACTTTTAGAAAAGAACAAGGCCAGGCTAGTGGTGCAATTTCTAGTACCCAGTGGGAGCAGCCTGAGGGATTCTCTGTTCCAGTGAACTGTCTGGATTTATCCTGCAGCCAAATGCTCTGTGCTGCAAAGGCCTGAAAGCCACCCTGAATGTGCAGCTTAATGCAGCACAGTGATAGACCAGATTTCTGGTAGACCTAGTAATGAATGACAACAGTATAATATCTCTGTTTCAACAAAAATCTACACTTTGGAAATCACTGTTGCATCTCTCCACTGCTTACAATTGCCTTAATTTCTAGAGAAATATTTAGTTTATTAAATGTTTTAGCAATAAAAAAATTACAATATTTCTGGTTTTATTTTTAATGTGTAACCCCAAAATTCTAAAAATTTCTGTTTCTGTACAGGTAGTAAATGATTAGGAAGGAACCAGTTGAGATGACAAAAAAAAAAGCTTACAGATAAAAATGTAAGGCTGCGTTCCATTATGAGTAGTTTACATTTTGTCCTTCCTGACGGGAATCTAGCAATTATTTAGATTATTATATATGTTTATTATTGTATATATTTAAAATAGTTGGTAAAAGGTTCAGGATAGTGAGTAATAAATTTTCCTTATTTCCTATGTTTTCAGGTTTTCTTGTTTGTGGGTTTTTTTTCTATGTTTGTTTCACTTGGTTTGGGTTTTTGGGGTTTTTTTTTTTTGTGCTAAATGGACAGGGTACAATGACCCTGTTTCTTTGTATTATCTTATTTCTTTTCTATAAATGGCCATCTCCAGGTGCCTTTGTGCAATAAGCAATGCTACTAAAGATTGTGATAATAATAAAATAATTATAAAAATCACAGTTGTCACATTGTCACTGGTCTCTTTTAAGATTTTAGGCTGCAATTATATAATCATCAAGCTATTCACAAGTTACTTCATCCACATTTTAACCAGCAAATACTACACTGAATCCATCACCTCATGGTGAGCATTAATCTCAGAGACCTGAAGCTGGAGGCCATAAGAGAGGGTGGATTCTACACACAGATGAGAGTGCTGACAGCACCACGGAGGCTGCACTATATGGAGAACTGTGGCTCCTATATTCCAGCTACAGTACCAGCTACATTAGGAACTCAGTAGAATGCAGGCAGCACAATGTGCAAAGGATTAAGGCAGGGGGAAAGGGGTGGGGTGGGTCTGGGTATCTAACTTGTGGATAGGTTGCTTTTTTCTAACAAGGGTAACTGGTATTTTTATTTCCCATGATCATCATATAAGTTGCATCAATCTTGTCTTGCAGTATATTGCATTGTGTTAGAGGACTCTGTTGGTTTTGGGAGAATCACTGGCAGTTCAGTGGTACTTTCTGGGATGTTGCTGATTGCCCTGCCTATATTACATGGACAGGTACATATTGCCAGACAGCTTTTCCTCAAGTACACATCTGCTTATTCTGTACCGTAAGTCAGTCTTTTTTTAATGGTTCCACATCTGTATGCATTTTACAAAGAAAATATCCCTTTATGCACTACCCCTTATATTTTCGAGTTTCCAGACACCTTCTTATATACTGCATTACTCTAATAAGCATGAATATGCAACTCAGCATCACCTTCAAATGTCAGCGTTAAAAAGCATTCAAACTACACATTCACACTATACAACTTCAGTGAGGGTGACTGTCTAGAAATGTTTGCTGGTCATGCCTTGGCATTAGTAAACAATGGACTGAACATTGTGCTTTGGCAATAGCAACCTGCAGTGCTACTGAGATGTAATAAATTTGTTTGTGGTATCCAGAAAATACAATGGACCAACCTTCTCTCATGAAGGAAATAGAAATGAAAAAGAGTGAAAGTGGACTGCAGCCTTCTGGTTTAGTCAGTACAGTCTGTTCTGCTTTTATCTACAGCCTCTCTCTTCCAGTGAAGGAGTATTGGAAAAGAACTGTAGAGAATGTATCCAAACCCACTTCTTTTACACATCTACTCTGAAACATTAAGTGCTCAGTGTCACCTCCTTGATTTTGACTAGAGGAGTCTAGAGAAATAAGCAGCCAACATGGATAGCATTGACATCTCAGTCCTGTCCAAGGGTCTTTCTTTGCTTCTGTCTCTGCAACCAGCTGTCTTTGCGAACTGATATGGAGGGCTGTTGAAGGAAAAAAAGGCCAAATCTCTGCCAAATTAATGCTTCCTCCTGCACCCAGATGTTCACAAGTACAGAAGCAGGACAGGGCTTGAACCACTCTTGGAACCATATTTCTGATATGGGCAGCCTGAAAGCATGCACTGGAAGAGGCATTTTTTTCTCTACGAGGTTCATATTAGACTATAAGTGAAAATCTATCCCTAGTGATTAGTCATTTCCCAAAGGAAGTGTAGGGATTTTTTGGTATATCCTCTTACTAGAGTTGATGATTAAACCTGCAATTTTGAACATTATGTTAAATAGAAAAACCACTATAGGGAATTGAGGTAAATGAAAAGGAGGAAGGATGGACTGAGGAAAGGAAAAATACAACACAAGGAAAAGGAAAGCAAAATAAAATTAGGGAAACCTGTATCTTAGAAACAAAGACACCAAGAGAGCATTTCATAATCTTGCATTTTCCTGTCAGTCTCTCCATGTTGGCAGTCACTGAATTTCTCTTTTATATCATTGGTATTATGCAGTTTCCAAAAATATAAAAGTGAAGTTGGCTATTTTACCTGAGAAAAGGAAAGCAAAATGGGAAACAAACAGATCTGCATTATGAAGGAAATAATTTTATTCAACGAGTGAATAGAAGCAAAGACTGACAGGAGCTTCATTGCTTTAATTCATGTCTTTTGAGATATATCTATCTGGGAGCCTTGCCTTCAACAGAGGCACCTCTCTTCAGGGTGGTGAAAAGGGCATCTGACTGCTTTCCATAGTCTAGAAATCATAGGTTTTCTTCCTTTGATGGGGCATTGAGATCCATTTTTGGAAATATTGCTAGAAATATTATCTTTTATGCATACTTCAGCATCAGAAAAGTTAAACTTCATGTAGAGACTGGACTGCTGTCATAATACTTGTGTTCACTTGTTTAATTCAGCCTCAGGGAACTGCTTGAAAGAGTCCAGTGCAGAGCCATCAAGATGGCTAAGGGGGTGGAACATCTCCCCTATGAGGAAAGGCTGAGGGAGCTGGGGCTCTTCAGCTTGGAGGAGGATGAGGGGTGACCTCATTAATGTTTATAAATATGTAAGGGGTGAGTGCCAGGAGGACAGAGTCAAGCTTTTCTCAGGGGTGACTAACAACAGGACAAGGGGCAACTGTTATAAATTGGAGCATAGATGGTTCTGTATAAATATAAGGAATAATTTTTTACTGTGAGGGTGGCAGAGCACTGGCACAGGCTGCCCAGGGAGGTTATGGAATCTCCTTCCCTGGAGACATTCAAAGCCCACCTAGATGTGTTCCTGTGTGACCTGCTATAGGTGACCCTGCTCTGGAAGGGGGGTTGGTCTTGATGATTTTTCTAGGTCCCTTCCAACTCCTAACTTTCTATGATTCTATGTTATCTGTTTTATGTTTTTCAGCTTTTAATCAGAGCTGAATAGTTAAGGAAAACCTGACAAAAACCATGTTTTTGCTTTTTGAGTTAGTGGTGTAAAAAAATAATTGTGTTTATTTTCAAGGTTAAAAAAAATTGACACGTAACATGCTGACAGAGGTATTTCACCCACAGCTTTTAGGTGGTTGATGTGTCCAGGATGTGACTCTCAAATGGAAAAAATAATAAAGCCAGGACCTAAGCTATCTTATGGGTAGCATAAATGCATTTGAAACGTTTTTGCGAAAAAAATTATTTTAGCCAGAATGGCATTTATTACAGCCAAAAGGAGTTTTGGCCAATATCTAATTGCATTTCATGAGACATCTGGAGTAATCACAGAGAAGGAATATCCTCAACTGAGGAAAACTGAGGTTGTTTATTTGCAGCAGTGGCAGAGCTTCGGTCAAATTCAAGTATTTTTAAGAGCATTCCTGTTAGAAAAATGTTCAATGTCCTGCTGAAGATGTATAAGATAATAGCTTGGGTGGCCAGAGGAGTTCATTGTGATCATATGTTCTGCTCCTCTTGCAGCGGTTATTTCTGTTTTATGCTGCTTGAGCATTCATCATAAAACATATAAACCATCTTGGGAGGATAAGGCAAGAGAACTAATAACTAGACTATCAGGAAAGCATATTTATAATAGGGTTCAAGGTTTTTCTACCTGTTTGTCTGAGCAGTCACATAATTGTGTTCAATACAGCTTTGAGGTTAAACTGGTATCATGGTAATGCCAGAAGACAGAACAGGTACTTCTAGATGAATGAAGTGAATTGATTGGAAATTGTAGGATGAATGTAGAATTAAACAGCACTTCAGCTCCCTTGAGGGAATCCAGAGTTCCAGAGAACAACCTGACATTATGAGTGCTGCAAAGTTGCATTCTTTTTGTTAATCACAGATGTGTCATCAACTAAAAAACCCCCCAAAAAACATATTTTAAATTTTACCTGCTTGTCTTGTCTTGTTTTTTTCACATGTTTGTCTCAAGGGCTCTTATTTTTGGGATCCTAACTATTAATCACTCATGATTAGTGGATGTTGTGTTTTTTGCTTTGGGCAAAAATAATTTTTCCCCACAGGCTAAGACTGGTAGAAAGCTCTCTGATCTTTAAATACCACAAGTGCTATAACCACATTTGCTTTGTACAGTCACATGCAGTGTGGTAAATACGTCATACACATAATATTAATATATGTAACTGCTTTACCAGGTAATTCTTTGCTCTGCCAAAGTAACTGAAGTGTAATTAATGATGCTAATTTTTGGCAGAACATTTCAGAGTTTACTGCATCTGTAGAGATATTTTCTTAAGAAAATGAAAATTCTGCCTCTGTAAAATACTCAGTGCTTGAAGACTGGCTCAACAGGCATGAATTATGTATCGTATCTGGCTGCTGCTTGTCTGTGCCAGATTAGAAAAGAATGTTTTTCATCTTATTTGAGTGTTTCCAAGAGGAGACATAAATGAATGCAAAACTTGAACTTAATTTTGTTTCAAAATTAACTACTAATTTGCAAGACTGAAAGAAATATATAGGGGTATTTCATCCAGTGTACTGTTCTGAACTTGAATTGTTGTGACCCACAGGACTGTCAGAGTTTTCCTTCCATGCATTTGTCCATCTGATTTTTAAATATTTATACTGTTGATGGCCATAACATTCTCTATTAACAAATTCTACAGTTTAACATTTGTACTATGAAAATTTACTTGTTAGTGTTTTTCTTAAATGCTTTGAGTGGTAATATATTTTGCTAATCCCTCAAATGACAAGATTAAAATAAGATTTTTTAGGAAAAAAATGTCTTAGAAATACTGAAGGACAAATAATATGCCACATATTCTACTTAGCTGCTACTGGGGGAGAATCGTTGAGGAGATAGCTTTTGTTAGAACACTGTACAAACTTTTTAATATTATGAGCTGCTTGGATAATAAGTTTAAGGCTGCTCTGAGCACATGATAATATTGGTGTTTCCTGTATATACAACATGTTTCATACTCATTCCTGAATCTCTGATTTTCTCTTGTTAAGAAAGTAAAATATAAAGTTTCTTTAAAATTAATTATCCCTGGTTTATGAGAAAAAATATGGTTGGGTGTGGGACACGAAAAGTCACTTTTGGTTTTCAGAGCATTGACATGGTATTGTTCCTGTTTTTCTTGCTTGTTGGAATAATTCACTACTGTTTGTAACACTACCTTTTTAAAATGCTATTTTTATAAACCTTTTTCCACCCTTAGATTTCATTCTCAGAGTAGCAAGTACCATGAATTTGCTGAAGACATTTTAATGTGGTCTGAAAAGTTCACTTAATTATGTTTCTGAATAATTAGACTTAGTTAATGTTAGTACATTATTAATTGTATGTAACATATGTATATATAAAAATGTATATATAAATATATATGTAACATATGAAGACAGACTGAGAGAGTTGGGGTTATTCAGTCTGGAGAGAAGAAGGTTCCAAGGCGACCTAATTGTAGCCTTCCAGTATCTGAAGGGGGCCACAAGAAAGCTGGTCAGGGACTTTCTGGGATGTCAGGTAGTGATAGGAGTAGGGGGAATGTAATCAAACTAGAGGAGGGTAGATTTAGATTAGGTATTAAGACTAAGTTCTTCACCATGAGGGTGGTGAGACACTGGAAGAGGTTGCCCAGAGATGTGGTGGAAGCCCCATCCCTGGAAGCTTTTAAGACCAGGCTGGACAGAGCTCTGAGCAACCTGATCTGCTGGGAGGTGTCCCTGCACATGGCAGGGGGGTTGGAACTAAGTGATCTTAAAGGTCCCTTCCAACCCTGAAAATTCTATGATCCTATGATTCTGTGCTGTTGGACTTCTTGGACACCTGGGCACACTTCTGGCTCATGGTCAGGCAGCTGTCAACCAACACCCTCCCGGTCTTTCTCAGCCTGGCCGCTTTCCAGACGCTCTTCTCCAAGCCAGTAGTGTTGCTGGTTTTAAAGCTGGGACATTAATTCTTGAAAAAATAACAGTTTGGTGTGTGCAGCTCCATCTAGGGACAGTAAATGGCTAAACATCAGTCAATCAGTCAGTAAGAAAGAAGACATGTCCAAGGAAGGGTCAGATTTGTAGGCAGAGATGCTTGCTGCTGTTTTTCACCTTAGCACATACTGATATTGTGAAGAGCCAGTTACAAGGTACAATTCCTGCCCCATTAAACTTGGTGTGACAATGTATGTTATTGGGAGTTCTCCAACTTTCTCAAGGGAAAATACTTTATTCTTCACTGTCAATGTAAATGAACCCTTAATTCTTTTGTAGAACCTATCTGATCCAACAATATTTCATACATAAAAAGTCAAGCTTAAAAGGGAACTGTGTAACTGTAGAAAGATTTGACATCTCTGAAAAAGCTCGCTGTACTAATGATTGGAAAATTTATAGTGTTCAGATAAAATAGGCTCCATCTTAAAAGGTCTGCTCCAAGTGCATACTGCAAGTTTTGATGAGTTCAAAGCCTGCCAGGCAATCTTTCTGAATTATAGAGAGATGAAAATTTTCATCAGAGGCTGCTGATTCTGCTTCTCTGCTTTCACAGTGTCCTGATCATGCTATCAGCAGCGTTTAGCTGCTCAGCAAGACTCTTCTTGCTGCGTCGTTGCTGCATTCCCAGATTTTGAAGGGCTGGAGTGCTGTAGAATTAGATCCTTTCAGCATGATTGGCTCTTTCATCGGTCTCAGAGGTAACACATTACTTTTAACATGAAATTTTCCAGATAAAGGAAGCACAGATATTCTTATTTTAGTTGGATTATGGTAAATGTGCAGCCAAGTTTTATTTTCTGCACAATAAGACCAATTCTAGCCTTAAAATAAGATAGGTAAGTATAGGTAATTAATTATCTACATAACAGTGGTGGATCAATACTTCCAGTAAATTAAGTTAGGTCTTTGAGATTAAAAAATGAAAAATTATATTTCCACAGCTAGCAACTATAATTTCTATTGAGTTTTGATTTGTTTATTGGCAAATCCCATTTATTCTGAGAAAAAAAATTATTAAAGGAAAATTGCTTGGTTTTAATTAAATAAAAAGTCAAATATATAGGGGGACTAAATGGTTCCAAATCCTGAAATTTTTTTTCATTTCTAACCACCAGTTTGAATCAAAGGCTGCTCAGTCAGACTGACAAGAAATGAAAGTCTAACTTGGTTGCTGAAGCACCAACATTCACCTCCTCTCTACAACCTCCCTTCCTAGCTGTAGACACCAATAAGGTTTCACTTCAGCTTCCTTTTCTCCAGGCTAAACAAACCCAGTTACCTCAGACAATTGTTTTCTAGATCCTTCACCAACTTTGTTGCCCTACTCTGTGTGTGCTCCAGCTCCTAAATGTCCTTCTTGCAGTGAGGAACCCAGAGCTGAGCAGAGCTCTTGAGGAGCAGACTCACCAGTGCTGAGTACAGGGACACAATCACTTCCCTGCTCCTGCTGGTCACACTGTTCCTGATAGAAGCTAGGATGCTGTTGGCCTTCTTGGCCACCTGAGCACACTGCTGGCTGATGTTTAGCTGACTGCCAAACAACATTTGCAGGTAATTGCACACCAGGCAGCATGCCAGCCTCCCTTCCCCAAGCCTGTACTCTTACATGGGGTTGTTGTGACCCAAGTGCGGGACCTGGCATTGACCTTGTCGAACCCCTCAGCAGTTGACCTTGAGCCACCGTTCCAGCCTGTCCAGATCCCTTTGTAAGACCCTTTCCATCCTCAAGGACATCAACACTCTTGCCCAGCTTGCTGTTTGCTAATTTACTGAGGGTACACTTGATCCCCTCATTCAGGTCATTGATAAAGATATTAAAGAGAACTGGCCCCAACACCAACACTGGTCCCAACTAGCCCTGGGCAACACCAACTGTGACCAACCACCAGGTGGATTTAACTCCTTCACCACAACTCCAGGCAGTTTTTTAATCAGTAAAGTGTACACCTGTTTAACCAATGAGCAGCCAGTTTCTTCAGGAGAGTGCTCTTCAAGAGAGTACTGCATGAAAATGTGTCAAAATGTTTACTAAGGTCCAGGTAGACAGCATCCACAGCCTTTCCCTCATCCAATAAGCAGGTCACCTTGTCATAGAAGGAGATCAGGTTAATCAAGCAGGTCTTGCCTTTCACCAACTCATGCTGACTGAGCCTGATAGTCTTGTTGTCCTGTACATGCTGTGTGATGGCATTCCAGATGATCTGCTCCATAGCCTTCCCTGGCACTGAGGTCAGACTGACAGTCCTGTGGCTCCCTATCCAACTGTTAAGGAATGAGCAGATGCCAGTACTGGCCTTGTAAGCATTCGTAACCTGAAAGACCCCTGATTAGAAGTCAGCATCCAAAGTGGTAGGTATATACAGTTATTCAGTAGCATAAATAAATTACAGAATCACAGGAGTGATTTATTTATTTTTTTTGCTAGGAGTGTGTTTTCCTACTGGTGATAGGGACCACACACATTGTGTCTTTGAAGAGCCGCTATCAGCCTCTCTCAATTTGCTGTTTCCACCTGCCAGATTTGCAGAGTGAACTACCTGTGTTTGCTTAACCTTTTCCCCCTATAGACCACTGAGGCACACCTGCAGGCAGAGTGGAGGCATTGCTGGGGGAAATGGGAAAAAGGGTCCTAATGCAACCTACATGGTACAACTGCTGATGGAATGAATCATCATTGTCCCAGCATGCATAAGCTTCTGCTCCTAAAGCTTGTGCCTCAAAGAAGAAAAGGCATGGACTGGATTCAGCTTAAACTGAATTCTTCCTGGAAAGGTGGTGTGTCTGGTTTATACACTTACAAAAGCAGTACAACTTAGTGGCACATAACTTTAATGAGCATGTAACAGTAAATTAGGAAGATTAAGGTGTGCTGCAGAAGCTGAAAAAATGTGGAAAGTAAAGTAAAGTCATGTAAGGGAGCTAAAAATTAAAATATAGTTCAGCCACGTAACAAAGGAGAAAGAAAATAATAGAGGAAGATGAGAAGGCTTAAGTCTTCAGCTACCTGCTTGCTTCTCTCTTCACAGAAAGGCCTTATTTATGATTGCTACCTGAACAAAATGTACTTTTAGCTAGGGGTTAAAGAACTAGTGAGAAAATGGAAGAAAGTTCCTTGAAAGAATACAGACATAAGTCGTGTGTATTCCTGTCAGCACTGTAAATCTCAGCAATTATTTTCAAGATCTCTTTAAAGAAAAAGGAAGAATAGGAGAAAGGCAACTTTACCTTTAAAAAAGGCAAATGGAAGGGACAGCATGAAGTGCTATGACCAGTCCCATTTAATTCTTGAAAAGATTCAGGAACAAAATATATTTGTTCCATTTAAAAGCATTTGGACAACATAACAGTAAGACAAAGCCTATGTGAATTTATAAAGAACAAGTCATTTGAATTTCACTCTTGACAGAGTGAAATAGTAGCTGACAAAGTGGGAAACAACTGTTACATTTATTGCCTTTTATAAAAAGCTTTACTGCTGTTGCCTTTATAATTTTTTAAAGCAAACCAGTAAAACCTGTTTCAGATTAAATTACTAGTACACTCATGGCTGTTGTGGTACTCCCTGTTTAAAGGCTGCTCTCAGAAATTAGCTGTAAATGAGCTGCTGTTAGAGGGAGAGGGGCATTTCAGGGTGGGTCAGCAGGCTACTCCTGTAGATACTTTGCTTAACAGTTTTTCCATTCATAGTTGAGTACATACTATACTTGTGCAGTTTCCAGATAACACCATGATAAGAAAGGTTGCAAGCACTCTTATGGGCAGAATCAGAATTCAAAGTTGAAATGTTTTTTTGCATAGAGAAAGTGAGTGCCATTTTTGATTCTTTAGTTCAAACTTCTCTGCCAGCACTAGGGCAGTTGTTCAGAAAGTTTTGGTTTAAATAAATTGACAGCTGTTGCTATCATTTGCATAAATCCTTATTTTACAGGCAGGAAAAGATATTTCTGACATCAGGACACATCTATGCTGATCCTTTCCTTTTAAAATTAAAATGGTGGGAACATCTGTGTGGATGAGATTTTACTATGTTTCAGAGAAGGTCCAAATAACAATAATGGCATTAAGAGGCTGCCAGCTGTACGCAGCTGCTATTTTTAAGAATTTGCCATTGTTGTTGACACTTATAATGCTGTGGGTGAAAGCAAAAGCAGAAAACTAAAGAAGTGTAAGCTTAAAAAGCAAACCTAGAGAACATAGTTCATAATAACATTGCTCCCTCAGTCTTGATGTTGATCCCTTTGCTTTTATCCCACAATTTAAATTATTTTTTTAAAATTTTGCCTCAAAACAAAACCAGCAAAATGCATATAAATCTTCCCCTGTTTCATCCAGCATTCATAAACAGAAAAGTGTAAAAGAATTTTTTGGTATTTTTTCCCAATAACTTGTTTCATAGGATATCAAAAAAGTCCACAAAGTACAGCAGTACCCCTTTTCATATGGAAGCTAACAAATCACACACTTGTGTCTGTTCAGCTTTCTTGATAGAATGGTTGGAAAATTAACATGGTTTAAGTTCACATTGTGCCTTCTAAATGTATTGATTGGTTGTATTTTTTTTTCTTAAAACTTCTCCACCTTTTCCTTTCCTTGAGCTATTTTTTTCTTTAAATATAAGCTTCTTTACAGCTTAGTAAGAACAAAGTA